>NC_056731.1:811847043-812062043 GCF_019279795.1 Protopterus annectens | reverse complement strand
TTGTACTTATTCTATCACTCCATTTTGTTGCAGGTCTTCCTATTTTATGCTTCAGCCTTCCCAAGCATGATATTTTTTTTCAAATGGTCTTTCTCTTTATGTGATATGTGTGAAGTACAAAAGTTGCCTTTGCTGTCTAAGCTTCCAGAGAATGATCATGTTCTATCTCCTGTAATGCACCAACTAATATTTTTTGGGGTAGTCAATGTTATGTGCAATATTTTTTACCAGCGATATAATTCAAATGTATCAGTTTTCTCCCTGTCATATTTTTCTCTGTCCAGCTTTCACATCTGTATGAAGTTATTGAAAATTCCATTGCTTAGATTAATTGATTGTTTTTGTGTAAAGATACATCTTTGCATTTGATAATATTATCAAAATCCTTCATGACCATATTGTGAAGAGTGATTCATTGTTTAATTTCTGCTTGTCCTGCTTATATTAATTATTGATTCAAGCAAACTTTCTTCTGGATGTAGAGTAAATATACTGATTTTGCCACTTGTCATGATTTTTATTTTCCACATGTTGAAGTGCAAATGGATTGAAGACTATGTTGTTTAATCTAGATTAGCAGGTACTTCATATTGTCTTTACTTTCAGCCACTAATACGGATGGTATCATTTTCATAGTGAAGGTTGCTGATAATTTGTTCTTCCGGTTCTTACACCTTGATTTTCTTCATACAACCATGATTCTCAGACTATTTATTACACATATAAATGAGACAGGTATGGGAAACATATATATTCTTGTCATGCACCTTTACCAGTTCTAAGCTGGTCTGTTTCTCCTTATTCTGTTCAAACTGTTGCTTCTTGACTGATGTAAAGATTGCACATCTCAACATGACCCAGAGTTTTTCATGATTCAGCCCCCTTCCTGCACCACCTTACTAATACTAGGCCCTAGCCCTAAACCTAACCATGGCTCTAACCCTAACCCTAACCCTAACCCTAACCCAAACCCTAACCCTAACCATAACCCTAACCCTAACTCTAACCCTAAACCTAACCCTAACCCTAACTCTAGCTCTAACCCTGCACTTTATCTTTCAAAAACACTTTTCCATAACACCATCACCAATCAAGACAGCTCAGAATACAAACATGAAAACATGCATCAACCCACACACTACACTACAGCTATGCCCTCATTTACCCCTAACCTATCAGTACTCACATACATACACTCCCACTCCTTAACGTCGAAATCTTCAGAATATCAGAAGGTTAATAGGTTTATAGGTTCATAGGTAGGTACTAGGCTAATGGCCCTAGGGCCTATATAAACCTAGCCAAAAAGGTACCCTGGCTTTCACCACCCAAGAAAATTATTTTCCTGTGCCCCTGTCGAGCAGAGCCACAGAAGTGATCCTCAGGGTGAATTTCCTATCTCCCATCAAATCATCAAGATTTTTCTTGAAGAGTGCTAATTAGGAGCTTTGTTTGATATAGATAGGCAGTTTGTTCCAGAGTATGGGAATTCTCTGGGACAGGAATCTAGCCCTCCAGCATGTTCTGTTTATTGTGGTGACAAGGTTTAGGTCCCTAGAGAGTGTAGCTCAGAAGGATTGGGATTTCTTTAAGTGAAGCATGTCCATCAGCTCTGGATTTGACATAGCTTTGTATGTTAGGCATGGATCGCCTCTGAGTAGGCGATATGCGACGGAATAAAGCTGGAGTTTTTTGAGATGGTCTGCGTAGGGCATCTGTTTGAGGCCGGTAATTCTCTTTGTGAGGTATTTCTGTGGCCTTTCTAGTTATTGTAGCTGTCTTGTGAGGTACATACCAAAAGGGGCATTGTACTCTATAATGGGTCTAATGAGTGATGAGTAGAGGGGAACAATGACCTCTTTTTTCCTGGATGAGAAACCTAGAAGGATTTTCTGACTACTGTGGCAATGTAATTATCAAAGAAGAGACTACTGTCCACCTATGCCCCAAGGTCTCTTATCACAGTTTCGGTGTTAAGTAGACTACTGCCTATGTGGTAGTTCATGGGATGACAATGCACTTTTCGGCATTGAGCTTGAGGCCATGGCTTTGACATTAGGCATCTGTCTCAGTGAGGCCCTTTTGTAGGATGTCCACATTGTTAGGAGTTTTGATTATGGCTCCTAGTTTGAAGTCATCTGCGAACTTAATTAGCCAAAGACCTTCTGTGTTAGCCTGTACTTTTGAGAAGTAGATACCAAATAGGAAAGGACCCAGGACTGAACTCTGTGGTACTCCACTTATCACTGGTCTGAAGTCAGATTTGGAGTATGCTAATTTCACAATGTGGGTTCTGTCAGTGAGCCAGTTGGCAACCCATCTTGTGACATAGGGATTTATACCTAGTTTACTGAGTTTATCTATAATTCCAGAATGGGGGATGGTGTTGAAAGCCTTGGTGAGATTTAGATAGGCTGTGTGAACCACCTTACCCTCATCTATGGCTTTGGTCACTGCTTCAAAGAAGTCTATCAGGTTTAGAAGACATGATCTGCCTTTTACAATCCCGATCTGGGTGGGGTCCAGAGTTTGGAGATTACCAATGTCATTGTTTATAAGTTCCATGATGATACGTTCCATAGCCTTGCAGACCAGGCTCATCAGGCTAATGGGGCGCTCGTTCCCAGGGTCCGTGGTGGCTCCCCCTTTGTGAAGTGGGATAACTACTGTGCACCATTCAGTGGGCACAAAGCTTAAGGTGAGGCTACGACTGAACATGGTACTTAGGTGGGGTGCTAGTTCATTCTGTAGTTCATGTAGAATGCAGCCTGGGATGTTGTCAGGTCCCATGGATGCTGTGTTCTTGGCTTTGGAGAGTGTGGTTTTTACCTGTGCAGCCGTGATTACAGGAACTTTGTATTATTCCAGTATAGAGATGGGCCCTCTTGATGGTGAGAGGGGGATAAAGTTAGCACTAAACCTATCTGCCAGGATGTTGGCAATATCAGTTGGTTCTGTATATTTAGTGCCATTGTGCTGTAACTCAGAGCAGATCCGAGTGTTGCCATTGAGATTGTTGACATAGCTATAAAATGCTTTGTGGTTGTCTTTAGAATCAGTGGAGATTTTTTGTTTTGGTAACTAGCTTTGGAGGATTTTATGAGGTTTCGTCATTAGTTTAGCAAACCCCCACTTAACTTACCTGCATGCAATCAATGTTCTGTTAATGTGAAATGTTAAACTTTTGATAAATGGAACACTTAGCCACAGTTCAGAGTCATTCAGTGTGTGTATGTGTGTGTGTATATATATATATATATATATATATATATATATATATATGCGCTACAGAATCTTGTCCTGAGACCAAAATCCTGAAAGTTCAAAACACTGAAAACTCAAAATATATAAGCGCTACAGAATCTTGTCCTGAGACCAAAATCCTGAAAGTTCAAAATACAGAAAACTCTAAATCCTGAAAACTCGCAGGATACCAACATTTACTATATTCCAGCATAAGTACATACAGAAAGAAATAAAACACAAACTATATTACTGTTCTGCAAGCATAAGCAGGGGGGCAACCCCTGCATGCCCCATGTGGGGGCCTGCGCCCCCCACACCCCCTGCTACTTAAATATATCAACTCCAAGATTGCACTTCACTACACTAAGTGCAATCTCAGAGTTGATATATTTAAGTCGCAGTGGGTGTGGGGTGCAGGGGGGCTTACCCACTGCATGTAGTTGAAGGGTAATATGTTTCGGTATGTACTTGTGCTGGAACATAGTAAGTGTTGGTATCCTGTGTGTTTTCAGGATTTTGAGTTTATCAGTATTTTGAACTTTCAGGATTTTGGCTTTCAGGATTCTGTAGCACTCCTATATATATATATATATATATATATATATATATATATATATATTAGAAAAATATGTATTAATGTATGTGTTTAATGCTTATTAGAAGCTAAAAGGGTTAACACATTTCATTCTATTTTATGTACAGCTTAATTCTGTATGAAATTATAAGATGCTTTTTCAAACTGCAGTATGCTTTCTGAAATTGCAAGATGCTCTCTGACCTAGTATTTGCTAGCACAGCAAAATTCATGCTTATGCCTTTTGAAAATTTACTGAGAAGCAGGGGATTATCTGCTAGGTCAGGAAAATGAATGAATAGTGAATGAATAGAACAATACTGTTTTCTATAACGTGATTGAATATGAACAATCAGCTCTGTTCGTGTTATGAGAACATGCACAGCTGCGGAAAAGAAAAGATACATCAGACAAAGACTGTTTGAAGAAATGAACTATGATCTGTACTTGCTTTGTGCTCAAATTAACCATAGTGCCTTGAATGGTAACATTGCATAGTGAGAAGTCATATCTGACCGGTGGTCATCAAGGCCACGTTGTTTTTCTTAGGAAGTTTTTTTGTAAACCTGATATGCCAGCAGAAAATCATGGACAAACAGCTGCTGTGAAATAATATTGAAAGAACTTGTGATTTATTATGTCAGCTTAGTAGGCAATGCCTTGTAAGAAATGTATAAGAATAGCTTTACTTCCTGATTCTAGTTAGACAAACTCTGTATTAGCACGTTTTTGTCTCCTTGCTGCAAGATTAAAGTGCCTTAACCCGAACCTGCCATGTGTTGATCATTTTAAAGTTGTTTTTCCTTTGACAGATTGGTCCTCCGGACCGGAAACTCTCACTTCGCCTCAGGTCAGATGGGCCAAGTGGCATGAAACCGTACGGGGAAGAGACCACATCGGTTCTTCTGCTTTGAAAGACCTCCGACTGAATTGTTGTTTAAAAGAGGCCAGCCACTTTTCTGATCTGCGACTGGAGGATGAGTTAGTATACGAACCAGAGACGGTCAATCATGGAGGCTCAGGTAAGGTGAGATTTACCTTTTTTCTGTTTTAGATCAGGGACTTGATTTGAATCATCTGTCAGGAAATTTGTTTTGTACAAGTCAGGGACAGAAAGATTGCAGTCTTGTCATAGATCAGGGAAACAGAATAGGTAAGACAGTTATTCTAGATAAACTGTGAAACAGAAAATCATGGTACCACGTGAAAATAAGAAGGGTTACGTAACATTTTTTAACAGTCAGAACAATATGGGTAATAAGTGCACAAAATGTTCCCAAGACCCACCGCTAACCGAAGATGCAAAATATATGCAATTATAGAGTGCCGACAATGTTAGATACTATACAAAATGGGTTAATAAATATGAATTTAATGGCAAATTAGAAAAATCCTCGCTTATTAAACTTGTCAAACAGCATAAAACTGATGCAAAAGGTCAGGTAAAAAAGCAACGTCAATTGGGCATTCCTCAGGCACACAGGTAGATTGAGGAAGAAAACCGTAGGGAACAAAAAAGTAATAATTCAAAAGCTATGTTTCTAGATAAAGAAGACAATAATTTGGTAATAGCATCAGCCCCTCCACCCCCTCCGCTTCCCACACCAGTATATGAAGCGAGTGGACAAGCTGGTCCACCTCCGCTATACCCGGATGTTACCGCAAAGCCAAGACTGTGTGTTAGAGATCCCATCGAGACTAGGTCTCGAACACATAACTTAAGAGGAGATACTAAGTTGTATGAAATAAACAAAAATTCACAAGCTATGAGTGAAGAAGAGATATGTCCACTCATAGAAGTACCAAATCCTCAGGCAGGACAGGCAGGACAGGACCCGACTCTCCTAGTATATAGACCGTGGACACCGGAAGATATCCGGAAAGCCACAGAGGGAATTCCCCATCCAAAAGTTAATTTTAACAAATTCTTAGAAGACTTACAGGGCATGAGGTTAAGTTATCATTTAAATGGAGAAGAAGTAGAAAAAGTAGTCAGACAAATCGTAGGTCCAGATTGGCACATGATCAGTGGCAACTGGAATCCCCGTGACGCAGAATATAAGCCATTCCCACATAGCAACGCAGAACTGGATAACAGAGTGAAAGGTCTAACAGACCGAATCTCTGAAAAGTGGAAGCCTAGGGCAGACTGGACTTGCATTAATCAATGCATTCAACAGGAAGGTGAAACTGTTGACAGATATTATGCTAGATTATTAGAGTGTTTTAACAACCATTGTGGAATGCAGGTACCTGAAGACCAAACACATGATTCCCCATATGAGCAGTAATTAAAGAATGCATTTTTGAAAGGCAGTATTTTGCCTATAAGCAGCTTTATTACAAAGCACATGGTAGACCATCGTACAAGTAGATTACAGTCACTACTTGAATATGCTAGACATGCCGAAAGGCATTTTAACAGTAAAAAGAAAAAGAACGCCCAAGTATTTGCTGTAGAAGATGGAGCAGAAGTTTATGTAGTACAATCCGGAAAAAAGGGCAAGAAAAATGCCCAGGGAAACAAACAATCTGATAAACGATCAGAAGAGTTTGAAGAGAGAAAGAAAAGGGGTGAATGTTTTAAGTGCGGAAAGAAGGGACATTTAGCAAGGGATTGCAAGCAAAACAAGAAGGTAGCCATGGAAGATAAGGAGGGTGAGGACCGACTATATGATAGTCAAGAATCACTAGAAGGGAGTAACCGAGAAAAGACAAATGCAAATGTGATAGAGGGAGTAGAGAATGTGAAAGAAGAAATAGAGGAAGTACAAGAAATCACCGATGGTGAAGAAAGTGAAATTTTAGACTTAGCATTATTAAGCCTAGAACTCTATTTAGCAGACACAAAACCGGAAGTTACACTTCTGGTAGAGGGGAGAGAAGTTAAATTCCTGTGTGACTCAGGGGCTTTCCGAACCCTGATACATCCTTCCAAACTACCAGAAAATTCAGAATCATTTGATTATATATTAGTAAAAGCAGCTAATGGACAGCTATATCGGGAGCCACTCTCCCATAACATAACAATAACTGACCCTGTTTCAGGGATGACCCAGAAAAGCAAAATTGTTCTTTCTGCAAAATGCCCAGTGAACCTTTTGGGGAGAGATCTTATGCAGATATTTGGCATAGCAGCAGTACCAACTATGCAGGGTATGGAAGCACAGCGACAAATGGATACTTTTGTGGTGCTATCGGAGGGTGAAACATTTTATTGGTACAGCCAGAACTCAGTCACGACTGGTCCAGGGGCAGTAACCGAAGAACTGATGAATGTAGCCATCAGTAAGTCCCCCTCCCTTGACACTGATAAACAGCATTTGTTGCACTGTACTCTGTATTATTGTAACACACCAGGATCTGATAAGGAATATGAGCAAGAACTGTTTAAAAACCATGCAAACAGATTAGTATTACGTAATCTGTACTGGGACACAGAAGGGAACAGTGTAGTTAGCTGTTCATTGCCCCAAGAATTCTTTGCACTCTATAAATCTAATCGATTACCACATGTTAGTTTAACTAAGGACAAGAATGTGAAATGGGCAGATCTTGGAGAAAAAGTCACAAAGTGGGAAAAAACAAACAGAGTTAGAATTGTCAGAACAGGGAGTACAAAAGCAGAAGTTAAATTGGATAACACAGACACACCCAGCTGTACACTTGCAGTCTAGTGAAGACAGCTGATTAGCACTCTTACTAGAAGAGGAAGAAAATGCTTTACGGAGCATACCGGAAACTCTCTGGTCAACAGGGAAATCAGATGTAGGACTAATTTGTACAGCAGGATCAGTTACTATTATGCCAAAATCAGCATTTAGACCTCAAAAGAGACAGTATCCCTTAAGAAAGGATGCAGAAGTAGGAATCAAACCTATAATAGCAGCTTTACTTAAGGAAGGAGTACTGGTAGAATCTCCCGATTCACCATGTAACACACCCTTATTTCCTGTCAAGAAGGCAAACGGAGAATGGCGTATGGTCCAAGACTTACAAGCTGTAAATGACTCAGTAATACCTAGAGCACCTACGGTGCCAGATCCACACACCCTATTGAATGATTTGAAGCCTCAACAGAAGTATTTTTCCTGTGGTAGATATTAACAATGCTTTATTTTTGATACCGATACACCCTGACAGCCAACATTGGTTTGCATTCACATTTCAGGGGAAAAGGTATACATATACGCGACTACCACAGGGGTATTGTGAAAGCCCAACAATATTTGCGCAGGAGATGGCAAGCAACTTGGTGGGATTTAGCCCACCAAGAGGCAGCCAAATTTTACTTTATGTAGACGACATCCTGCTGGCAGCCCCCACCCAGCAAGAATGCAGAGAAGATACCATAGCATTACTACAATTTTTAGCCACTCAAGGACATAAAGTAAATAAAAACAAATTGCAGCTTTGGAGAAAGCAGGTTAAATACCTGGGATATGTAATATCCAAAGAAGGCAGAACATTAGATGAAGATAGGAAAATAGCAATTTTACAAGCACCCAAACCGACTACCAAGAAGGAAATGATGTCCTTCCTGGGCGCAACTAACTTCTGTCGGAGTTGGATTCCAAACTATGCCTTGGAGTCTGCTCCACTGACCAACTTGATATACAAGAAGCCTATGGCAGCACAAGATTTATTACAATGGACACCAGAAGCAGAATCAGCTTTCTGCAAACTGAAACAACTGATAGCATCCTCATTAGTTTTAGGATTACCAAACTATCATAAATGTTTTTTCCAAATTGTAGATTGTAAGCAAGGTTACATGACATCAGTGTTAACACAGCAACATGGGGATAAGCAACGCCCCATAGCTTATTATTCATCACAGCTGGACCCAGTGGTGCGATCCCTGCCCCACTGTGTACAAGCAGTAGTTGCAGCTGCAATGGCAGTACAGGCTTCGGCCTCAGTAGTGTTGCTCCACCCTCTCACATTGAGAGTGCCTCATGCAGTCGCAATTATTTTATTGCAAGAAAAAGTAGCATATCTTTCTCCTGCTAGACATCTTTCCTGTATGACTATACTCTTGAGCCAACCTCATATGACAATTGAACGATGTACAAGTTTAAACCCGTCTACCTTGCTCCCGACCCCTGCGGATGGCACACCACACGGCTGCCTGCAGGAGATTGAGCAAAAGACACTGCCTAGAAAAGATCTAACGGATGTTCCCTTGGATGATGCTGAGGTGACATATTATGTGGACAGCTCATGCAGAAGGGGTCCTACAGGACAGAACCTAGTGGGGTATGCAGTAGTTTCTGATACTGAGATTTTAGAAGCGAAGTCTTTACCACACAACTTATCTGCACAAGCAGCAGAATTGATTGCCTTGACAAGGGCTTATACCTTAGCAAAGGGTAAATGTGTGAACATTTTTACTGACAGCCAGTACACTTTTTTGACTGTACATGTTTTTGCACAACAGTGGAAAAATAGAGGAATGATAACATCTACTGGTAAACCGATTAATCATGCACAATTTATTTTAGATTTGTTAGAATCTATTCAGTTACCTCAGAAAGTAGCTATTTGTAAATGTGTAGCTCATACCAAGCAACAGGATAGGATTTCAAAAGGTAATGCGAGAGCTGATACAGCTGCAAAGCAGGCAGCTTTAGCTTCAGAAGTATTCCTTTTGACTGAGGAATTACAACCTTTTGAGATTTTAGATTTAGAAATGTTGAAAACAATGCAGACACTTACTACAAATGTAGAAAAACAGAAATGGATAAAACGAGGAGCAATTCTTGAGAAAGGACTGTACATCTCCAAAGAAGGAAAACCGATTTTGCCGTCTAACTTGTTTAGATATGCAGCTTTGTTGAGCTATGGGCAGTGCCATGTCTCAACAGGGGGGATGGTACAGTTAGTGAACCGAGTGTTCACTGCATATGGATTTACAAACTACACAAAAAATTTTTGTGCAGCATGCCATGTTTGTAACAAGCATCATGCACAAGGGGCATTAAAGGCTAAGCAAGGAAGTTTCCCAACACCACCGTACCCGTTCCATACTATCTGTATGGATTTCATAGAACTAAAAAAATGTGAAAATAAAAAATATTGTCTTGTCATTATAGATATGTTTTCCAAATGGGTGGAAGCTTTTCCGACCAAAAATTCAGATGCAGCTACTGTTGCAAAAGTCCTTGTTAAAGACATTATTCCTAGATTTGGCATACCGAAAAAGATCTATAGTGACAATGGCACACACTTTGTAAATCAAACCATACAACAGTTCAGCCGATGTTTCGGAATTTCTTTAAAGAACCATTGTGCATACCACCCCAATCCGCAGGATTAGTAGAGAGGCATAATGGGGTTTTGAAAAACAAACTTAGGAAATTGATTAGTGAGACACAGAAGAACTGGGTGCACTGCCTGCCTCTGGCACTGTTGAGCATGAGAGCTGTTCCAAATGCAAAAGGGTTAACTCCTTTTGAAATACTGTTTGGGAGGGCATATTATATACCTCAGTGGAAACCTCTCATGCCTACAGACCAGAAGGCTGATAGTTCACTTGCAGAATACATGAGATGACTTTTAAGTAATAAACAACTTTTGCAGTTAAATTCTGTTTCAGATAAAGAACAAACCAGACAATCGGAAGCAGCAGTAGTCCCAGGCACGTGGGTCTGGGTGAAAGTTATCAAGAAGAAGAATTGGACCACACCAAAGTGGGAAGGGCCGTACCAAGTACTACTGTCAACACCCACTGCAGTCAAGATCGCAGAGCGAGCGTCCTGGATTCATCTGACACACTGTAAATTGGTTAAAAACTTTGAACTGGACAAATAACTTGTTACTGTTACATAAGAACAAAATGACCAGATACGGAGCAAATAGAAATGTTGAACAACCTCAGAAGTATTGCGTGATCATTCTGTTGGCCATACTGATAACATTAATCTTTTTGTTGTGGTCTTTCCTTTTTCCAGCCACACGAGCTGAACTGAATAAACATGAATCACTCATAGACTGGCATCCGAACTTTAACACTTACCAAGCAATTAAATATGTGTATGCTGAAACTTTTAATGTTTTGAATTGCTGGATCTGCACAGCTATGGCATACGGGGATTATTAATGACTGCTGTCCCCCTAGGGGTCAATGAGACCTGGGAAAATTTGATTTTTGATACTACAACTGTAAAATCACAAGACAAAATAGCATTGTACCTGCCTGTTACACAAAAGGGAATTGTGTGTTTTTACAAAAAGGATACTGTTCAGGTAGGTTGGAGTAATTGTGATGTGACTGTTCCTTACAAATGTTATACCAAAGCCATTAATGCAGGTTATATCTGTGATGCAAACTATGACTCATATCTTGAGTCAATACATAAAACTATTGATGAGATACAATGTAATCCTGTTCTTTTTAAACAACTATCTATTATTGATAAGAAAATGTTTCATGCAGGGAAAGTGTATATTAATACTAAAGTAGAGAATTGTTATTTTGTTTGTGGGGAAAAAGGCATACAAATGGTTACCTGAGAACTGGTCCGGCAGTTGTTTTTTGGGTTACCTGGTCCCGGCCATACTACACACTGCAGTCTTGCCTCAGGGAAGAATTTGAAATGTCAGAGAGGTCACCAAGAAACCTGGAAATCCAATCAAGAGACCTGAGAATCCAGTGGGACGAATCGAAGCAGGCTGGAGAAACCATAATTCCGTGAAAAACAAAGATAAACTGACACACATGGACTTGAGTGACACTATTATATCGTGGGCAGGTATAGCCCCTGCATATGGCGCAGTGAAATCGATTTGGGAGCTGAGAAAACTGTCCAAACTTCTCGAAGTAATGAGTAATGCAACTTTTTCTGCTCTCGAATTAATGACTGATGAACTGAAAACTGTGGTGCTTCAAAACCGCATGGCTCTTGACTTCTCCCTAGTGGCGAAAAGTGGTACGTGCTCTTTAATAAGAGAGGAGTGCTGTTCGTAAATTCCTGACAACCAGCATGAGATAAACGACCATCTTGAGGTGATTCAGCAAGTGTCGGCCATGACCAAACCAGGCCCAAACCCACTGACGGACTTTTTCCAGAATTTGTTTGGGGGTGGGGTAGCATCCTAATGAACATCCTGATTGCCATTTGTGTAGGATTACTCCTATTAGGGGTGTGTGTTTGTTGTGGTATTCTCTGCATGAAAAGATTAATCAAAGATTTTATAGACATGTCAGTTTCTGGGACTTTATATCAAAGTACTGAAATTGAAGAACTGTTGAAAAATGAAACACTGTCATAAGTTTAAACTGAATAACTCTCTTAACTGCAAATTCTGAACAGAAAGAGGTTAGGAGAAGAAGCAACTGTTTATGCTTTTGAAAATCGAATAAAAAGTATTAACGGGGGGAAATGTTAGAAAAATATGTATTAATGTATGTGTTTAGTGCTTATTAGAAGCTAAAAGGGTTAACACATTTCATTCTATTTTATGTACAGCTTAATTCTGTATGAAATTATAAGATGCTTTTTCAAACTGCAGTATGCTTTCTGAAATTGCAAGATGCTTTCTGACCTAGTATTTGCTAGCACAGCAAAATTCATGTTTATGCCTTTTGGAAATTTACTGAGAAGCAGGTGATTATCTGCTAGGTCAGGAAAATGAATGAGTAGTGAATGAATAGAACAATACTGTTTTCTATAACGTGATTGAATATGAACAATCAGCTCTGTAATTGTTATGAGAACATGCACAACTGCGGAAAAGAAAAGATACTTCAGACAAAGACTGCTTGAAGAAATAAACTATGATCTGTACTTGCTTTGTGCTCAAATTAGCCATAGTACCTTGAATGGTAACATTGCATAGTGAGAAGTCATATCTGACCGGTGGTCATCAAGGCCACGTTGTTTTTCTTAGGAAGTTTTTTTGTAAACCTGATATGCCAGCAGAAAATCATGGACAAACAGCTGTTGTGAAATAATATTGAAAGAACTTGTGATTTATTACGTCAGCTTAGTAGGCAATGCCTTGTAAGAAATGTATAAGAATAGCTTTACTTCCTGATTCTAGTTAGACAAACTCTGTATTAGCATGTTTTTGTCTCCTTGCTGCAAGATTAAAGTGCCTTAACCTGAACCTGCCGTGTGTTGATCATTTTGAAGTTGTTTTTCCTTTGACAATATATATATATATATATATATATATATATATATATATATATATATATATTTGCATACATATATCACATCAGAAATGCAGCAGAGTAAATACATGATCCAGCCCTGCAAAAGCTTACAGAGTTGTCTTTTTACTTAGTGTTAGGGGAAACTACTTGTTCATTCTGTTATCCTTATCATGGTCTATTCAAACTAGTACCAAGGTTAATGTCTCTTCTCTGCTTAGTCAGGACTTGGTGGTCTGTTTTTGGTTGTTTTCCAGAACTAAAATAAAAAATACCCTCCACTGCACTTAATGTTCACCTCCCCTTCCCTCTCTAATTAATGAGCTACACCCTACTCTAGCTGGCAGCCTGCACTTTCTTAATTAGTCTTTCCAGCTACTGTTTTTGTGAATCTCCTTCTTTGCCTGTAGTCTGCTTAAATGCTGTTATTTTGCTTTTCCCTTTTCCATGCCTTGAAGTTTTACTGATAACTACTTGCTATATTACTATTATGTCTTTCTTCTCTTATTGTTTTAGTCTATTACTTTTAATACTACATAGTCTTAAGAATAAGATTTACTTTTGAATTTACACTAGCAAGTACCCCTAGTTATTTGCATGCAATCTCCAGCAGTGCCAACTGTACTGACTATTTTTGGCCATGTACTGTCTTTAAGGGGTTGGATCCTGCTCTGTTCACTACCCTTCCCTACCCTAATTCCCACTCATGCCCACTACAACTACATTTATTTTTCCCTAAGCCCACCCACTCCATACCTACAACCAGTCATACACATAACAGCCACCTTATTTGCTCTTCTGTCTTATACATAGCTATGTTATACCACACCACCTTTATTTTGGTCATTCCCTTTTTACTCTACTCTTTCTTCTCCCCTGCTACTCCATCTACCAACCTCAGTTTAAACAGAAATACCTTAATTCATTTGACTGATCACCCCTTATTAAATTCGTCAAGCCTACTTTTCTCTACTATAACTACATTATGCTACCCTTTTACTTGCTAACTCTACTTCTACTATCACTTCATACCCATGCCACATATTATCAGACTCCATTGTTACCCAACCTTACTGCCATCTCTAGAACATTACATCATAATTCTAAATCACCCTCCTCTCATCCTGCTATAGCAGCCAGCCTATACTCTATCACATCCCATACTTTCTGTAATTACAAATGCACCAAAGGAGAACCCACACTACTCACAGATAATTTAAAGATGAAAAATAAATATAAACAAATATTTCACTACACACACACACACACACACACACACACACACACACACACACACACACACACACACACACACACACATGCACACACACTCACACATGCACACACACCTCTCATCTAAGCTTGCTCTTGATGGCGATATACATCCTAATCCTTGACCATCACACTAACAACTCTATCACCTCACCTGCTTCAGTACTCCTCTTCCACTCAACCAAGGATACAGTCTACTTATGATGAAATTAAATTTTAAGAACATCTACAATAAACTTCCACAGTTACATACCTATATAGCCTCATACACTGCTGACATACTAATAGTCATACAAACCTGGCTAAAACCAGGCACTAAAGACCAGAAAATTTTCCCCCAGGCTACAACGTCATTAGAAATGACCAACAGCATAAGAAAGCTGGTGGCGTGGCTATGATATACAAAAAAATACCTTGAAATCACTTCTTAGCCCCTCACCCACCCCTATCTTTCCCAGTGCTGAAATAATTATCTCTTGCCTGCAAATCAACAAACACAAGAGCATATGCATCACTACCACCCCTGACAAAATTAACACTGCAGGCTGCCTACCCAACACCATCAGTGACCATCTACCAACCTTTGCCATG
Source organism: Protopterus annectens (assembly GCF_019279795.1). Lineage (NCBI taxonomy): Eukaryota > Metazoa > Chordata > Ceratodontiformes > Protopteridae > Protopterus > Protopterus annectens. Next base: position 812,047,203 of record NC_056731.1, on the reverse strand, counting down.
AGGCAATCTAATCATGCCTATAAGCACATAATCTATAATAATGTGCATACACTCAACTTCAATAATGAAACCTTCATTAGCTATCTCAGTAAATACATCTAGTATATTATAAAATACTTACCCCCTACATGATGCTATACCTCACTTTAACAACACATTCCTTAACATATTAAACAAACCAGCTCCTCCCACCATATCAAAATGAATCAAATCTAGCCCCGCCCCCATGGTTCACAAGAGAAACCAGGCAATAACATGCTAAACAGAGATAAGGCTTGGAAAGCATGATTTACTGACAAAACACCATAAAACTGGCAATATTTTAGACAGCTTAGGAACCTTTCTAAAGAATCATATTAGACAAAACTAAATCCTTTTCCAAGCTCCAGAACAACCACCAACAGAACCATAAGCTTTTCTGGAGTGCAATCAAAAGTCAATTACACTCAGGCCAAACTATGACTCCTTTACCAACTACCACCAGCAACTCAGTCCCCCTAACTACCCAATTCAATATGCATTTCATACACTCTGTCCTCTCCCTGCTTAACAACAAACCATCCACTTGCCTCACTATCCTAAATAATACTAATCATAGCTCTCAACCTTCCATCTCCAAAATGAGGAACACTAGCCCTCATAATGTGGAACAAATGGGCAAAACGTGGAACATATACTAATAGCTTACTAACAACTTCAACTAGGAAGGTCATAGGGTGGTTAAAATATGCTGGTTTTACTTATAAAGAAGATATTTTAATGAATTAATACGATTAATTTCCATTTAGCAAGGATTTCACTTAAATAAATTCCTAACACTGAAAGTGTAACAGACTCTTTCAATGTGGAACTTTGAGGAACTTCGAGGAACATGAACGTTTTAAGACCCCAAATGAGGTACGTTCCTCGTAATGAGGTACAATTGAGAGGTATAATACTAATCACCACCAAAATCTTTTTTTCCTTCAGCCAGTGTGTACCTTTTCTATCAAAAAATGCCTCCAAAAACTAAAAAAAATGTTCACATCAGCTGCAGACATCCTCCCACCAGAATACCTCAGCATAATTCATACCTCTCAACTGTCCAAATTTTTTCCAGATCAACTTACTGTCTAGCACTGAAAACCATATACTGGTTTGAACTACCTAATTGACTTAACAATTCCCATCTACCAACTACCCACAAAATAATATGTAAACCTAACACCTGCCCATCACCACAAAACAACCTCAAACCACAGCTCTCAACCTCTTAGCACAAAAAATCTAGACAAAACCAAAAATAATGGGGGGGGGGAGCCCAAAAAATTAGGGCAAATTTTAAATATTGTTCTGATAAACTTAGAAAGTTGTTAGAATAAAAGGTCTTGTTTTGCCATGCATTTTATAAAGGATATGAAGTCCGAAACTCAAATGCCTGTCATTATTTAGTGAATTCAGTCCTCAGTGATTTGCCACAGAAGTCCAGAAAACCACAAATTTTATGAGGAACAGACCAAAAATATGAGGCAAAACTCTGGACAGTTAAGAGGCATGCCTCAAACACTACTTGCTTCCTAGGAATCTCTGCTCGCAGAACAAATATCTTCTAACCAGGATCAAGTCTCACAACAGTGCAGGTGACTTACTTTAATACAACTATGTTGCTAAGCACTGGAACTCCACCCCACCCACCCTAAAACAATGTAACATTACCACACATTTCAAACCACACCTAAAACAACACTTAACTTCCTCATGGCTACGCTCACACTCCCATCCTGACTAAACTCACCTTTCCTTCTGTTTCTATTCCATTGCCAATCAATCTATCAATCACCCTAACTCTTTTACCTTTCTTAACTCTGACTCTTTCCCTTTCATCCCCACTACTGCTCTTCCAACTAAAATATAGCCTTAATCCTCTCCTACTAATACCCCCTCCTTACCCACCTCATCATCTTACCTATATACTGTTATATCAACATGCCCACAATCAGAACTTTTTCTCCTTGTGTATTTCTTGATTATTTCCGCTTATACCCTTCCTCCTCCTCCTCTATGTTCTGTTCCTGCTCTAGTGACATCCTACCTCATTAATGTCAATATACATATACTGAACATTATATGCATTATCATACACTGAACCTATGTGCATTATCATACACTGAACCTATGTGCATTATCATACACGGAACCTATGTACATTACCATATACTGAACCTATGTGCATTATCATACACGGAACCTATGTGCATTATCATACACTGAACCTATGTGCATTATCATATACGGAACCTATGTGCATTACCATATACAGAACCTATGTGCATTATCATATACGGAACCTAATCATATACTGAACCTATGTGCATTATCATATACGGAACCTATGTGCATTATCATTGCTATTCTAGCTCCAGCTATAATATGTTAAAATGTATTTAACTTATATAAAATAATATAACTTATAAAGTATATGATAAATGCCTTTACTATCTGTCTAAATATTACCTGCAAGGTAATGCTTAAAATGTTTAATTTTATTGTTGTTCATTATAAATATGTATTTTATGTGAAGCTTTTCTCCCCGAGTCTCTGCTGAAAATGGGACTTGTGCTAAATCAGACTTTCCTAGTAAACAAAAGACAATAGATAAGAATATATACGTATATATAGTGACATGTTGAATGTAGCAAATCATATTGTGTCTTTAAGTGCACATCAAATAACATACATGTAGGAACATTCTCTTAGAAAGTTAGTCAGAAAACTGATTTGTATTAGCTAGCTAGTTACTCATTACTGCTGCATAAAATAAAGAAGCCTATTTGGAAGACTTCAGGAATCTAGGGTCAGATTTGGATGTTCTCGAAGAGGTAAGCAGGATCTTGCCTAAAGAGCTGGTAGTATGTAGCCAATCGCCCAAATGGGGTCTGTTATGGAAGGGCATCTGGTGTAGTTACCTGCAAATCAGTGCTGGAATCTGGACTTGTGAGGTGTCTGCAAGAGTAGACCTTTTTAGGAACAGCCTGTTAATCATAGGACTGTATATATTGTATGTAATAGTGGAAACATCCCTGAAGGTACTGTTTTAGTTCATTTTTAAATGCATGAAAGCTGCTGTTTTGTATTTTCCCTTGTAGATGTATTGAACAACGTGTGTTTTATAACGGCTGCCTATAGTCCTTCTTTGAACTTACATTGGTGGTGAGTACATGGGCAATCAGCCAAGGACTGACCATATACCATTTCTCAGAACACCACTGCTACATCCCATTTTGGCATACTATTTCCTTATGTAGTGATTACCATTGTTTCCCTGAGGCATTTCTGATGCTGGTTTTGTGTACTTACCGATAAGAGTTTCTTTACTGCTGCCTCCTGGCATATTTCCTGTTGACACCAACCACAGAGGACTTGTTGAAGTTGTTTGTTGAGAATAAAGTAGATGGACTGACTAGAAACATGTACATTTACAGCAAGAATTAGTTGTACTGTGAAATGCTGCCGCTAACCTTAGGAGTGAGCTTGCTTTGAAAAAAAAGTTAGTAAGGATGATGACCTTAAGTCATTTCTCATGTCTTTTGAATGTTACTGCACTTTAAAGAACAGAGACCAAGGAGACTGGATGAAAATGCTGTTATCCCATATGAAGAAAAGGCTTTAATACTGCATATAGAAATGGAAGGGGACTGATTACACAGACTATGGTATGCTTAAAACAAGCATTTCACCCAGGCTGGGATATCCTCTGTAGTACAAGCCATAATAAATTACAACTGGGCTTTTAATGCTGACAAAAGGTCTCAGATGTGTGACTAAAAACATAGCATAAAGATATGTCTAAATTTTATTAGCAACAGTAAATTGAAAATATTAAAACATTTAGCAGTAATTATGTCTAAAAGAACTTTGTCTAATAATATATGAACATATATATTGCAGTGAGACCAAGAACTCTGATAAACCAGCAACTATAGTACAATGCTTATTAGCTAATAACACATTGTTTAAAATGAATTGTCTGCTTCCTAAGTCTAAAACTGCACTAAGAAATGTGCCATCTACTGTAAAACAAAAAGCTACAAGCTATGTGTTAATTTGCTTTATATGGGGGGGGGGGGGGGTCACATTATATGTTCTCACCTAAGTACTAGGCAGCCTGCAGACAATTATAAGACAAGCTAATAACCCATATTCAGAAGTTATTTCCAGTCTTAAGGAGAACGAGACAAGATAAATCAAGGATAGAAGTTAAGGCTGCCCAACCAGTTATCTAGATTTAACCTGAAGGTGGCAGTGATGCTGCTTTGCTTGACATAGCAGAAGTTTGTTCCAGAGCTTGTTGGAAATGTTGAGATTGGAATCTATCAACCTATGTATTTTAATTCTTTGTTGATGAAGGTTTAGTTCCTTTAACAGGGTGTTTGAGGAACCATTTGTTCTGTGATGGAATAGGAGGTCAATGAGGGTTGGATTATTCATAACTCGAAAGGCTAGGCACAGATGTCTATGGTGGAGTCAATACGAGACCAAGTACAGAGAGAAGCCTGTCAGTCTGTCCTGATATCTAAGATTTTTGAGTTCACTTATTTTTGTATTTATGAGTCTCAAAGTTCTCTCAAGCTGAGTAATATATTTAGCCAGATACATGCCAAAAGGGGCACCATATTCAATAATAAGCCTGATAAGATACAAGTAAAAGGGAATATTAAGATTTCTTTATATCTAGAAGAGATGCCTTTGGAAATTGATAAGTCAGATATAGAGCTTTCTGAACTTCTGTGGAAACATGATAGTCAAAAGATAAGAAATTGTGAAGAACTGTGCCTAGATCTCTTATGAGAGTCTGATTAGAGGGCTGTATCTGTTATATGGTATGTGACGATATTTTGTTTACCAACATGAACTATACTGCATGTCATATTTAATTTCAGACTATTGTTCTTCCACATTTGTTAACATGGTGTAATCCATTTTGGAGCAATTTGGATTAGTGGAAGACTGAATAACAGCACTCAATTTACAAACATCTGAAAACTTAGTTAACCATAGACCAGGAGTGTTGGGATGAAAGTTTGAAAAACTTGATGCTAAACTGGAGGGCTAAACACTGAGCTGTGTGGTACACTACTGGTAACTTCTTTGCTTTTGCATGTGACAAATGAGTCTTCAACCACATGGGTTCTGTGAGACAATCAGTTAGCTATCAGTTGCACAACATTAGGATTTTTGTTCAGATTTACAAGTTTGTCAATAATGCTTGCATGGGGAATAGTGCCAAAGACCTTGGCAAGGTCTAGATATATAGTATGTACCATATAACCACCCTCGATCAACTACTTCAATGACTTTTTCAAAGGAATTAATGAGGTCAAAGAAGCAGGGCCTTCCTTTGACAAAGTTGAACGTATGAGAGTCCAGGGTTAAGAGATTCTCAATGTCCATGCTAATGAGGTCTGACATACTATGTTCCATAGCTTTGCATATGGGGCTAGGGAGACTAGTGGGTATATAGATACCAGAGTCTGTGGTTGAGCTGTCCTTGTGTAACAGCATTGCAGTGACTGTTTTCCATGCTTCAAGACAGTAACCAAAGGAGGTGCTTAGATTTAAGAGGTTAAGCAGGTGTTCTGATAGGCCATATTTTGTACTGATAATTAGGCAATTTGATATATTCTCAAGGTCCTTGGATGATGTGTTCTTAGCTTTTGAGACAGCTGAGAGAATGTCTTCTGTAGTAATTAAAGGAGGTGGCTGGAAATGTGGAACTTGTGGAACAGATATAACTGTGGGTAGAATCAAATTTGCATTACATTTGTCAGCTAGGATATTAGCTATTTCCTTTGGCCAAAGTAAGCAGTATACATTTCTGTTTGTTCAATCTTAACTTTCTGACTCAGTTAAAGAAAGATTTGTAGTTATTTTTAGTTTTAGTTGTTATTTTACATTCATTCTCAAATGTGAGCTTCTCAATGGTTTCCTTAAGCTCTTTACTATTTTGCTTGCGTGTGTTCTTATGGTAGACAGAACGATACCTCTTATAAGCATTAAGCAGTTCTCTTGTTTTATAATTTATTTATAGGGGTATTCTACCACAGGGGTTTGTTTTTAAATTTCTCATTATAGATGGCGCAGAGAAGTACTGCCTTATCAAAACAATTTAAGGGGGGGTAAGAGAGTGAGGGAGCAAGTAAGAATTCATAGGCACTGGCATCAAGATTAACAATGGAATCTATCAGAGGAGGAGGAGGAGAATTTCAGTGGAATTCATCTAGGCTATCAAGCAACTGAAAAAGGTTTGCTTTTAAAAAGTCCCTAACCACAGATGTAATTAAAGGGGAAGTAGCAGCAGTTGTAAAGGAAAATGTTGATGATTTATGATCTAATTTAACTGGGGAGAATGATACTTATGGAGTTGTTCAAGAAGTGAACATATTTGTGAGGATGAAATCATGGATATTGATTAACCATTTGTAAAAGAGAGCTAGCATTTATAATTTTAGGCATTGGCAATGGTGATCAGTCAGTTTATTGACAGATAGTTCAAGTCTTTGGTCAATATTCTGTTGACTGGCCAGTGTCCAGGTGCCCAGCCAGGATTATCAGGGATAGCTGTATTGTATAAAAACTGGTCATAAAAAGAATCAACCTGCCAGAAATGAACTTAAGGATTGCTACACTGAATATAGGTTCACTGACAGGGTGCAGATCGGAAGTGAATGACATGGTAGTAATGAGGAGGCTGGACATCCTGAGCATCTAGGAGACAAGAAGGAAGGTCAGTGCAGCAAAGCTGCTTGGCTTGGGATCCAGAGAGTATGTGTCAGTGGGTAGAAAGGGCTAGAAATAGTGTGGGAATTGTGAGTGAGAGTCTTGTGAAGATAGTGAGGGATATCATCAGATGTAGTGATAGACTACTGGCAACCAGACTCAGTGTGAACATAAGGCAGTATTTATAATATCACCCTATGCCCCACATCAGGCTTGTGATGGTGAGGAAAAGAGTGATTTTAGGGAATAGTTGCAGGACCTAATATATAAAGCTGGACAACAAGTTTTGGTGTTGATAATAGGGGACAGGAATGCTCATATTGGGACAGACAGAACAGAGTATGGGATCTGCCTGTCTACACATGGGTGGAGCAACAGGGATAAATAACAGGAGGCCATTCTAGAGATTTGTCTGGCTAATGCCTTAATGGTATCCAGCACATGGTTCACCAAAACAGACAGCCACAAGATGACATACAAAAGCCATCAATATGCAACGCACGTAGACCTCTTCCTTATAAGGAAAGGACATTCAGTAGATATCAGAGTTTGCAAGGTCATCCCAGTGAAACCACTGGCCCACAGTATAAACCATTAATGGCCACAATCAGCTGCAAGTAATGGTCAGATGAAGCTCTAAGGTCAACAGACACTAGGCTGAAGACTTGTTCATTGACTGGATTGAAAGAAAAAGTTCAAGGAAATACTCAATAACAACTAAAATAAAAATGCAGGGTAATGAAATAAAAATGAGACACTGGCAAACTCCAATTTCATTTTATCCCACTCCCTAGCAATATTTCTAAAGAAATTCCTATCTTCCATAATAACTCCTGAATAATTTCCACTACCCATTCCTTCAATTCCTCTCTTTTTAGCAGGCAGGTGAGGAATTGCCAGTGTCTCGTTTTTATTTCATTACCCTGCATTTTTATTTTAGTTGTTATTGACAAGTGATCTGAACTAGTTATTGGTTGTATATCAAAACTTTCAATTAAATGTCCATGTTCCTGTGAAATATAATTCCTGTCTAGCCTAACCCAGTTTTTGTACCTCTGAGAATAATAAGTAAATTCTATCCAAGCTCCTGCTACTGAATTCACATCTCCCATGCCAAATATTTTCATACATTTCTTCAAAAATCAGTAATCTTTTGTTATTTTTTCCCTTCTTGGCCCCAGATACATTCTCACAGTTGCAATTCAAATTCTGTTCCCACCTATAAGTAATATTCTCTGCTGGAAGCTGATTATTTCTTCCAGAATTTTGTTAAGCTCCACTTCTTAAGCTCCATTGTAGCAGTTTTATGTAGAATATAAATACATGCCAGCATAATCCTCCTCCCCTGACAGCAGCTCCATACAACATCAAATCTACCATTATTATCTGTCTTCCTCTTTTATCACTATTGGAGCTCCTCTAGCAATTAATATAATAATCCTCTTTTCTTTTGTCCTAGATATTCTGCTGAATAACTATCCATAAATCTTTCTTTATCAAATTCACATGCTCATGTCTTTCCAAATGTGTCTCCTGTATCATAACTGTTTGCACTCTGCATTTCTTAATATAGTTCACCACTCTTTCTTTTTTGTATATAACTGTGAGACCATTCACATTCAAAGGTAATATGGAAATGTTGCCATTATGATAAGAAATTATTACTCCCACCTGTTATGTATGACAGCTTTTTTTAAAACTGTCTACTTTCAACTTTTATGTTACATACATACACTAATGTTTGAGAGGTTGATCTTTTATAAAGTTTGTTATTGTCATATCCATTTGGGCCTATGTCACATCTTACAAGACTTTTTGTTTTAAAGAAAACCCTCAACAAAAAATCAAACACAGACCCAGAACACCTGTATATCCTATTAACTCAATTCAAACACACAAAACTATGTACATCTTCAAATAATAAAGTTTAACCTTCCCAATAGGAGGTTGCTTTCTCATGGCCAGGTTTGGAGCATACATATGATGTGCCCTTTCAGTTAACAACTCCTGCTGTGGAATACCTGTCCAGTTGATAATTTGTGCTTTCATAAAATTAATACAGTCAGTTCCTTCCAGTTTCTGTGGTACAGAATAAAATCTCAGGTTTTCCCTATGTGCGCTGTTCTCTAATTCTACCATTTTTAAAACATCGCTTCTTGAGCAGTTTCATACTCAGTCAGCCTTTTCTTCATTTTGAACTCTAATTTTTTTGCAGCTTTATCAGCTCATCTAGATATCTTTTTAAAGTGTCTTCCATTTTTTCCAGTCTTTTATTTAAGTTGATATACTCTTTCACTGTTTCCTTCATTTTAATCAGCTCTGAGAACATTTGATTTTTTACTCCAGATTACCTGAAGTCATGTCTTGCACCAAACTAGAACTTGCACTACATGATTCTTACCCATCCAGTGTTTTCTCTTTACCTTTTGTGGTTGACTTTCTTTCAGGTTTTCTACAGTTCTTTGCTGTCATCCAGGCAGTGTACATACTAGCCAGTAACTGATATTTACCCAAAAGGACAAATTCACCTTCTCTCTGAGTTTCTGTTTCACATTGGGAAAGTTGAAATTAAGCTGTTATTCAATGTGCAACCATCTTGGAAGTCCCAATATTTAGAGTTTAGTGTTATGAAAAATAAAAATAAAATGATAATCGTGTTAATGATATACAGTTCTTTTTGTAACCAGTTAAGGCTTTAACAATTTGTTATAAATATTGCAAATTAAACATAGGAGGATAAATACATGCCAACATAATCTTCCTCCCCTGACATTTATAGATTATCCTATCAGTATACAAAGCATGCAAAGAAACTATCTATCTATCTATCTATCTATCTATCTATCTATCTATCTATCTATCTATCTGTCTATCTCTCAGTGGTGGCTGGGATTACAAGAAGGGGGGTCTGCAGGAAACAACTGAATGGGTGTGGTTGACTGGAATAGTGCAGGACTCTATTTCAGCAGGTCACTGACCTCTACCTGCGATAAAACATATGGGGTCATTCACTTTCATCTATAGACTGCCTCAGTATGCAACCACTCATTATAGCTGCTTTACTGAATGTATATACTCCAGATATTTGACAACAATCAAAAAGGTCAGCCTCAGGTGAAATGGGACCCTAGACAAAGTACTCCACTGGGACCCCTGTTACACACTCTGGTCCTTCATCACCTCCCTAGTGCATATTCCCTCCTTTCCCCTCATCCTGGCCTCATGTCATTCAGATAGGTTATTTCTTTCTTTCTTGTTTTCTCACACTTTGTTTTACTTTTAGCTCCCTCTCATGTTTTTAACAGAAGCTAAGTGGTGATACTCCCTTGTAATACATTTGGAGGAAGAAACTAAATTAAGCTGGGGGGTCTGGGGACTTTAGGTTCCCATAAATCATAGGACTTTAAATGCTCAGAGGTGTATCTTACATATTTTTTACAACATTTTCTCCTAATGATGGCCTGAGCAAATATTCATGAGTAAGGAAAGAAATTGTGTCACCTTTTTTTTTTCAAGGAAAAGTATGTGGTGTATAAATCTTAATCTTCAAAGGCAACAAAATCATAGCTCCCCAATAAACTGAGAAGACAGAATTTTGCAAGGCTATACAAATCTTATCTGGGAATAGTATCTGGTATTTCCTACCCATCCAAAAAGTAGTTATTTTCTATGTACCCCTCTGGCATTGCATTAGGATGAAAGTAAAACTGCAAATAGCTAGATGCATGTATTACAGACTAAAGCACATGGATGAATCATACACAGAGACAAAGTGTACATGCAGATTCCATACAAAAGGCATCATAACCCAGCTCTCAGCTAGAGAACCAAGCAGTATTAGACAGCAACACTATTTGATGTGAGACTCTGCCAATGATTAGTTATCACCCACATTCTGCCGAGACCACCACAGACATCCACAATGCTGATGAAGTTGTGATGGCTAGTGAAAACATGTATGGCCAACTTGTTACTTTTAGATACTGTGTAACCCCTTCACCCCATGTACGCAGTTACTGTATTTTCATCACAGACCATTCCCATACTCATCAATTATAGCCACTTTATTGACTATGCACTTCAGATATCTGATTGTGTTAAAATTGTCCCAGTAAAGTATTCTAGCTGTCTTCACAAAAATGCACACTACCTCTACAAATCGAAAATAATGTCTGCTAACCATGAACAATGATAATAGTGTCAATCACTTTCATCCACAGACAACCCTTGTACCCAGTAATTAAAGCCAATACAAATAAAAATAGCAAGTGGTCAGAGTAATTTTAATTAAGGTGTACCTACACATACACACACACACACACACACACACACACACACACACACACACACACACACACACACACACACACACACAGACAAAACACACACAGATATGACCTTCAATTACAGCCACTTGAATGAGTGTCACTGTAAACCTCAGATGTTTGATTATGACCAAATAAATGAATAAATATATTCGTATTTGCAACACAGTTCACTAAAATCAGAATAGTGTGTGACCTTCACCCTCTGCACTTCTATTTCCTACTATAATTACTCTGTATTTAATCTCCTCACAGCTATGCACTTGCAGATATATAACTATGATGTGTACTGGAATATACTTTATGCGCCATTGTAATTATCATTCACCAACATATTCATTGAAATCTATATCATTTATTATTTCTATATGTCAATGATTGTATTTTTGCACTGTTGCTTCTATTACCAGTTTCATGCATTGTAATTGTACTATATGATTTTTTTTTCCTGTTTATGTGATTATATTTTCTTTGTGGAGCTTTTCTCCCCGGGCCTCCACTGAAAATGGGCTCATTTCAGGCCCAGTGGACTTTCTCAGTTAACAAATGCAAAAAATAAATAAATAAATAAATAAATAAATAAATAAATAACTATTTCTCAAAAAGAATCAAGGAGAAAGATGAAAAAATGGGGAATAAAAGACCAAAATAAGGGACAGATATTGCCTTATTACACTTAAGTTGCTAGAATGCAGACTTTGCACTGTTTTTCAGATGATTATGAAGTCTGAAACACACATACAGGTCATTATTTAGTAATTGCACTCCTCACTAATTTCCCAGAAGCACAGCATTTTGCAAGAAAGCAGACCAAAATATAAGTCAAAAGCAAGGATCTCTGAAAGCTTCTATGCGTCTTTCCCCACTGTTCTTTCTTCAAGAATGTTGGACGCAGTAAAAAGTAATGGTGAGATAAAGACGATTTTAAATATAACCATTACCCACTTAAAAAAGTTAAGAGAGTAAGAGGTTTTCCATTAACATGCATTTCCTAAACAAGGAATAAATTACACAAAAACATGTAAATTTTGGGAACAATACATGCAGAAAAATGTTTTGGAGGAGGAACAAAGATTAAGAGAGGGCAGGAGTTGAACAGTTTATGTAATGTTGCTTTGATTATATGATATATAACAATATATGTGATGTGTAATGTTCAGAAATGTGAACTTGTAAATATGGTTTGATCACTTTTATACAAATGCAAGTTTGCCAGTGTCACAAGTGATAATTCAATAAAGGTGTTTGGAAAAGTATGAAACTATAATGGCTTTATTGACTAATTCTGATTGGTTTACCAAAATTTTTCAAAGGACAGAGAAAAAATGCAACAAAACCAACTAAGAAAATGATTTTTGAGCTGTAATACAGAATCAGAATTGCATAGACAAAGATTTTAACTATGGTGGCTGCCAAAAAAAAAAAAAAAACAATTACTAGAAAATGAAAATCGAAGTCTAAACCAAGCATAATAGAAGCAGTGAATACAGTAACAAGAGATAAAATAATTGGAAGTGGGATATTTAGAAAATGTTAGGAACAGAGTACATAGAGAAAGATGGGAATTATGGGAACAATACATGCAGAATAATGTTTTGGAGGAGGGATGAGATTTAAATGAATGCAGAAATTGAACAAGCTGTGTAATGTTTAATGGACAATGACTGTATAGAAGATTGTATGTGATGCATAATGTTTGCAACTGAAAATATGCCAATGTGGTTTGTTTTCATTTATATAAATGCATGATTGCCTATTTTATAAGTGATAATTCAATAAAGATGTTTCTTGTTTAGAAAAAATCAGGTATGCTCTGCAAAATCAGGGATAGTTGAGGGCATCTATGCTCCCCCCCTCCAAAAAATAAGTACATAAACATTCTCACAGATGTGACCATTAGTTACAGCCACTTGTGACTGTTGCTGTAGACTTCAGATGTATAACAACACAGCTCCTACTATATGAATATAGTGTGTGACCCACTGCAACCAAATATGTTTCAACATCTTAGCTAAAGTATTAAGGAGAAGCTAAAAAACAGTGAGAAACAAAGGACCAAAAATCAGGTATGGATACTGCCTTTGTATACTTAAGAGGGTTGCTAGAATAACAGGCTTTGCATTAGCATGTTTTTTCCAAAGTCTATTAAGTATGAAAGGCATATGTTTGTCAGTATATATAATAACTGCAATTATCTCTGATTTGCCAGAACACCATATAATTTACAAGAAAACAGATAAAAACATGAGGTAAAATCAAAGACATTTAAGAGCTTATTTGCCCCCATATCCCTCAATGTCTTTGCTCAAGAATTCTAGACAAAACCATCAATAATGAAGGGACAAAAACAAAAGCTAGTGACATTTTACAAAGAACCATAATTCACTTAAAAAGTTAATATTATTAATTCTCAGAAAGTAAAGTCTTAAAGTAAAAAGGAATTAGCCACATTTTCTGTGGACTGGAGGCTCTGTGAGCATTCTTTGGGCTTAGATGACAGCTAATTTGGACAGACAGGACAGACACAATTTAAAATTCCAGACTCCATTTATATATATATATATATATATATATATATATATATATATATATATATATATATATATATATACATGGGTTCCCTTCAGAATTTCGAATTCCTAAAACCTCGAATTCCATATGGTTGAGACCATATGATCGAAGTTTTAGTACTTTGAAATTCTGAACAGAGATCTGCATACAGTGCAGAGCAGGAGATTTCCCTTTTCCTCGCTGTAGTGCGATCTCGAAGTTGGTATATTAAGTAGTGGGGGTGGGGGATGCAGGGGGGGACTTGCCCCTCCTGCATAAATGTTGAAAAAGTTGTTTTTTTTTGGATTTATTTTGGAATGTTGAGATTCTGAAACTTCAGTCATATGGCCTCGACCATATGAAATTCGAAGTTTTGGTAATTCGGCATTCAGAATTGAATCCATACACACGCACACATATAGGGTCTATATCAGTTGAGCGAAAACCCTATTATGTGAATACGAATACGTCGAACCATATTGCATGAAGTACGTAAACCTCGAACGTTGAAAACCGCAAATTCTGAAATGTCGATTTGTTTTGGTTGGCCTGTCTGCGGTATAGCTCTGTAAGGTAAGTGTGAGATAGATAGGACTTTAGGGTTAGGATTTGGGTTAAGGTAAGTGCATAGGTATGTAATGTATGTAAGATTTACTGTAGTGTTAGCTGTAGGGTTTTTTTTTAAATGTATGTATGTGTGTTATTTATTTTGTTTGGGTGTATGTCTGTAGGGGAAGTGTGCAGTAGTTACGGACCTTAGGGTTAGGGAGGGGTTAAGGATAGTGCATAGATAGTTGTGTATGTGGGGCTTAGTGTAGTGTTGGAAGTAGGGTTTTGTTAAATGTATGTATGTGGATTATTTATTTTGTTTGGGTGTATGTCTGTAAGGTTTGGTTAGTGTATGCATGTGGTTTATTTATTTTGTTTGGGTAGGTACTAAGTAGCGGGTGGTGCGGTTGGCTGACTATGATAGTTCAATATTTTATTTTTTGCGGTTTAGTGCGTTTGGGATTTTCACAGTTCGAGGTATAGGGGTCGATGTTTCGGTATTCGCGTAAAGGGGTTTTCACTCAACTGATATAGACCCCATACACACACACACACACACACACACACACACACACATATATATATATATATATATATATATATATATATTTATATATATATATATATATATATATATATATATATATATATATATATATGGTTTACCTCCATAATGTCAACGGCCACAATGGTGAACCCATTTCCGCGAACTCCGAACTGCACCTTCACAAAATCTCGAATGCCGATTTTCTGAACTGCAAAGTCTTGTCCCCTTTTTTGACCCATGTTAGCACTTGTTTGTAGGTGTGGTGAGGTCAAAAATGTCACCTTTCCATGTTTTGTTAACCTTCTGAGGTTTTGGGGGTTTGGGTTTCGCTGAAATGGTTCAGCGTTTTGCACATTCGGCAATTTGCAGTCGACATTATGGTGGTAAACCATATATATATATATATATATATATATATATATATATATATATATATATATACATATATATATATATATATATATATATATATATATATATATCCACTTCTGAATGTGAAACTGCATATTGTCAAATCTGAGTTTGCTGAATCTGCAGGAGTTGTCTGGTATGTGTTTTGTAGTGTGCTGTACCTTTAAGGTTTAGTGGTTTCTGGGATGGGAACATGGTGGCCGATGTGTGGTTATGTTCAGAGATTCAGGTAGGTTTGTAGTTTATAAGAGTTTTGGGTAGAAATGTGGTGTGTTTTAGTTTTTTGGTATGTTTTAGGAGTAGGTTAGGGTAGGTAGGTGAGAGTCTGTGTGTAAGTTAAAGTGGTGATTTTTGTACATGTGTATTGTGTGTGTTTCTAGTGGGTGTAAGTATAATAGTGTGGAATGAGAGTGTAGGGGGCGTAAGAGTAGATTTGTTGTTTTTTTTGTATTAGTCCGACCTAGGAGTTGGTATATATAAGTAGTGGGGTTGTGGGGGTGCAAGGGGGCTTGCCCCCCCTGCAAAAATGTATGCTAGTTATATTTGTTTTGAGTTTCTCTATGTTTGTGTTTTTATATCGGGAGGGTTGGTTCTTTACTTGTATTCTGTTTTTTCGATATTTTTCACGTCAGTATTGTGCATTTTCATTTTTCTGGATGTTTAATATTCTGGTCTCAAGATACTGAAATATGATATTTCAGTATTTTGAGATTCAGAAGTGGATCCATATATATATATATATATATATATATATATATATATGTATATATATATATATATATATATATATATATATATATATATATAAAAACCACACACACACACACACACACACACACACACACACACACACACACACGCACACACTTTGAATGTTCGTTTTCCTGAGGAAATAATGACAGTTTATTCATGATAAAAAATTGGAGGCCTTCATTTCTCAAGTGTTTAGAGAGGAAAGCAGCTATTGTCAGGCTGTTAAGCTATATATTTTATATATGTAATGAAAACAGTTACTACAGCAAGATTCCATGGATATTCTTTCTTATGACAGTCACATTACATGTCTAAGAATAATAGTGTTGATTGATATGTTATAATGAAAAGAATAATAGAATCATAACCTATTTTAGATGCATAAGTAGCTAAAATTCATCAGTATATATTTGGATCAAATCAACCATCATAAGTTAAAATCTATCACACAGAGTGAACTTCCTGCATATTCTGTTGGGCTTTAATGTTACTGGGAATTTTTTTTTTCTTTTTGGAAAGTAGTCTTAATTAACTCATATAGGCCTTTTTGAAAGCTTTCTGCTTAGTTTTTTATACACATTATATTACCTAAATTTTATCTAAAATTCATTTTATCTAAAACACATTTAGCTGAAAGCACATTTAATCTAACATGTCAGAAACAAAAAATGAACTGCCAAATCTCCCTGCACCCCCAACACCCACCTTACTTAAATATACTAACTCCATGTTTGCACACTCACAGAGAAAAGTGAAAACACACACATGCGCACACACACACACACACACACACACACACACACACACACACACACACACACACACACACACACACACACACACACTGAATCGGTACTGTCCATATTTTAATTTCTCCATGGTTGCGTGAAGTGTGAGGGTTGCAGTAGGCCTTGCTCACAATGAAGAAACAAGTTTTGATGTATTTTTTGTTTATGTCCCATAAATAATCCCTGCATCTCCTTGCCCCAATCCCTGCACTTAACAAGTTTGTAAATTAACTAAATCTACCAATGACTTATCATTATGGAGCTGCAAACGGATCTTACTTCTCACATAGCCAGTCTGTTGGCTTTAGGTATTCTAATGAGTGTAGGAAGTGTCCCAAGAATATCGACACCCACTACTCCAAGATTTTCTCAGCTCTACATATGAAAAATGCACCCACTTATTACATCTGGCTGCACTTCTCGCTATTCACACCGTTGTTAGTAAATAGTGTTGTACCACTACACCTTCTTATGCAGAGTTAGTCAAGAAATCCTTGCCTAAACCTTCCAGGCACCTGTAAACAAGACCTCAGCTATCTAGAGACACACATATAACTGCCACCTTAAATACTAGTGCAGGGAATCATCATGATTATAAACCTGAACCCCTAACATCACATAAGCCTGCTTTTAACCCTAAAAGTTTAGTTATAGATGATTCCCT
The DNA here is from genome assembly GCF_019279795.1 of Protopterus annectens. Classification (NCBI taxonomy): domain Eukaryota; kingdom Metazoa; phylum Chordata; order Ceratodontiformes; family Protopteridae; genus Protopterus; species Protopterus annectens. The sequence goes on along the minus strand of NC_056731.1, from coordinate 812,029,860 downwards.
CATAAGACATATTGAGACAGCATTTACAAGACTAGACGAGGAGAGAGTTACCATCAGTTGTCTCTCTGGCATTAGAATTGAGGGTATTACAAAGGTCCTTAGGATTTTTCTCAGTTCTAAATATGAATATCTCCTTGTTGTCATCCATGAAGAAGTGAATGACCATGGACAATCAACTGCTAGAGAAATTCAACAAGATACAATTGACCTTCTCACCTAAGGAGTGTGAATCACTAGTTTTGAGGAGCATTGCTTTACTGTCCAAAAATGAAGCCTAAAGTCAAACATATAATGACTGGATGCAATATTGGTGTGTTAACTGGTATCATTCCAAGGGATCCAGTGTGAGTCTGCTTGGGACTAGATAATGATTGAACTCTTCTGCTTTAATAAACATAGGCTGTAGCTCTTAGCTCATGGCTTTTCTGTATTGACTAGAACCTTTTTTTCCCCACGTTGTCTTTTCTAGGCAATGTTCAACTCATGACCATATTCACATAGTAAATTCAAATAATACCATGGTTACTCCACTCAATGTCCGAAGCTTAAACAATAACATGTGAACTTCAGGCTTACCTCACACATGAAGACATCCACATTTCCATAATTACTGAGAGCTGGTTTCAGAACAACGAGAGCACTATTTCCTTATCAAAGAATTACACCTACCATGCACTCAAGATCACTGGAAACTGAGAAACTTATCCATATTTATTAGGCAACCATTGTTTTGTGGCAGATATTGCATGATACTGGTTTACAACATTAAGTGGTCCTAGTATGTCTCAACAAACTTCCTACCACAGCACTGTTAGCTGAAGGTCCCACTCCACTAGTGCAGCACATGCACCACAACAGACCCCAGAAACTGTAAGCCTATCAGTCTCACTAGCATTATCTATAAAGCTAGCATTATCACTGAACAAATCGACAATTATATAGATGACCTCCAGATCATTGACTACAATCAATTTGGATTTTTTAAGAACATGTCATGTCTATTCATCTTTTTAGATGAGAACCATATTGTCTATACAGCCTACCTTGACCATGGTAAAGCCTATGACGCCATTGCCAACAAGAGAATAAGAGGCCAACTCTCTAGTTACAGTATTAATCCTTACATTGTCATCTGTGTAGCTAATTGGCTTATGGAATGAACTCACATAGTCCAAGTAAAAGGTATCTCCTCTAGCAACAGAAACAGTGACAGTGGTGCCTCACAGGGATCAGAAGTGTAGCAGAGTTACCTTAAATAAGATCCTCATCCTTTCTTCTTATCACATCACTGGCATTCCCCTTAAAATAATCCCCATTATTATCGACCTGATTACCTACATTGGTAATGAGCTCCATTTTGACCACCAGGTTTCAGTTGTGCTTAGAAAGTCCATTTTCATTGTACAGCATATTTGTTGTAATGTCTGTTCTAGATTCAAGGATGTCTTTATCCTCTTTATTCCTACCTCATCAGACTTATTATTGAATGCAATGGCCCCTGTGCAATGTACCTCAGCACCGTCTACAACTTGAAAAGCCTAAAAGATTTCTGATTAGAAAAATCTCTGATTTAAGCTATTTAAGCTAGCAACAGAATAAAACCTCTGTCTCGACTCATTGTCTCACAAGCTCCTGAGAAGCTGAGAGGTAGTCTTTGCCTAGCATTTTGTGCTTTGAATAACCTGTTACTTTTTTATTTGACCTACTTCACCTTCATAGATCAAACATATCAACTAATACCTGCTTCAAAACACAAAAAGCTTCTTACTCAATTTATTTTTTACCTTTGGAAAATTTTCTCTGCACATCAAGCAGAATACCTCTCTGAAAACCTTTAAAGCAAATTTTGATGACTGGATCAGAGACCACACATTCATGCTTGCCATTAAAGCTAATGATCTACCTTGAGGAAGGTAATCTATTTGTAGTATTACAAGGGTTATGAGGCTCAGTTTCTTGACAGCTGTCCAGCACTAAGCTTACTATAAACGTATGATCATGTGGTTAGTGTCGGTTTTGTATCTGCTTTAGTGGTAAGATGTACAGAACGTGGACAGTGTTGAAGTCAGTGTGGAATTTTATAAAACAGCATATCTTTCTGTGTGTTTTCCTACTTATAAAAATGAGATATAAGTAATTGAAGTACAGTGCTGCAGAGAGCTGAATAAGGAGAATTCTATTACTAGGATAATGCTTCAGAATGCCTTGCATCTGGTACTTGAAGATGATAAACAGTTGTCTATGGTGCAGTAAATTGTATTGAATTTTATTTTTTAATTACCACCCAGAAAGACCAAATTCACAAAAATAAACTCCTCAGGTTACCCAGTGTTGGAAATACAACCAAAAAACTAAAAGCCAACAAAACACAGTAGGGTTGAGTAAAAATAAGCTATTTAATGAACTAGTACGAACCAACACACTGTAAAATATGGTTAAACGCTTTTGTCTCAAAATGTGGACATCTTCACAACCATAAAAAATCAAGAATGAACCACCATTTAAAAATAATGAATGAAATGAGCACTCCCATTGGAAACAAGACTCTCATCAGGAACAACCAATCGCTGTGAGGCACACCCACCTTAGTGAACCAATCAGAAATATAGTCATAAGCAAATATCATCAATTACTAAGAACAACTCATAAGTAATTCAAACAGTTGTACACCAAAATAAAAATGTATAAATATTATATAAACTCTGATAACTAAATAAAAATAATGATAGATGAATAAAAAGACAATATTAAACAGATGTAAAAATACATGCAATCACAGCGATGAACTAGCGAACTTCCAATGCTTGCCTTCTCAACTCACTGGTAATAGAAATGGTATCAGTAAGCCCAGGAGGTCTTGTTACATCAAACCTTAATTGCCAGTGCAATTCTCAGTGTAATAATCTATTCTCCCAATCACCATTATAAGGTGACAGTTTAATTTGTTACAAGACTAAAAAAAGAAACTTGTCAAAGTAACTGCAACACAAAGGGTGCCTAGCTAAAGTACTCGTATTGTCTCTACAATGAATGCCATAAAAATGTTGATAAATCTGTTTGTTAAGGCTGATTTTAGTTTTTCCCACATAAAATGCGGGACAGTTAGAACAGGAGGCCACATAAACTATTCTCTTGGAACAACAATTCACAACAGTAGTGTTGTCCCACATAGTGATCTTGTCCAATATGTCACCCTTCCTGTTCACATTAATATGTGAACAATGAGGGCAATAACCACATTTTCATGTAGTTGGCACACCGATACCATTAAAGGGCCTCTTCAATAACAATTTAATATTGGGCTGATTTTTATATGTAAATGTAAGTGGAGTGGCAAACAAGTGACAGATATTACTGTCACATTGTAAAAACATCCACTTTTTCCATATAATGTCCTCCATTTCCTTCACATCACTTGCATAAAATAACACCATACAGTTGGATGCATTAACCCCAGTATTTGCCCCCTTGGTACCAGCCAATGCACTCAAGCCATTTTTGATAATTGGAGCAAATATTCCTTTCCTCTCAGCCCAAATGGCACCACTGATAGTCTGAAGAAGGTCAGATGGATAAACCTGATCTTTAAACATCTGCTTCACTGTCTCAAATTCATCCAGGCAGTCTGTGTCCTCTGACAAAAGATGGAAACCCCTAATAAATTGGCTCCTCACTACCCCCTTCTTCCGGTGGAATGGGTGGCAACTCATGAAATACAAAAATGTATTACAGTAAGTGGGTTTCCTATAAACCTGGGATATCAGTTCCCCATCACCTTTCTTAATAAGTAGCAGATCCAGGTAAGAAATTGCATTGCTAGCAACTTGATAAGAAAACTTATGAAACCCAATGCTTGACTGCATAAGTGCCATAAAGGTGTCCAATTGCTCCACAAACCTGTTCCAAATGGAAAGTAAATCAAGGAATCTAGAATAAGCCACACAGTGTTGGAACAAGGGGAATCTAAACAACTCGAGTAATTCCCATCACAACATAACTGTGTTGGCAAACAATGGGGCACATGCTGCCGCCATTGCTACTCCTTGATTTTTCTTATAAAACTTGCCATCAAAAGACAAAATGTTGTTCAATACTAGTTCCATAAATTCACATACCAAATCATTGTCTGTTGCACTAAGCTGGCCATACTGGGCAGTAATTTCTCTGAACCAGCATAACCCAATGCCCTGGGGGATGCCAGTAAAGCCTCTGTGCATCACATGTAACAAACAAATGGTGCTTATCATTAGTTAGATCCCTCAACTTGTTCAACAAGTTCTATGATTCTTTAAGAATATGCAGGAATGAAACAAATAAATGCTTCAACTTGCAAGCCAAGAACTTAGCAAGTGGCTCAGTTACAGAACCTCTAGCTGCCACTATAGGACAAAAGGGTGGGTTACCAGGATTTTTGTGAATCTTGGCAATGCCAAAAATATTTGGAATAACTGGGCATTCATCCCGAAGGTATTCGTGCAAAGTTTGTGATATAGAATCAGAAAGTAACAGTTCACTCAATACAACCCTGATACCTTGATATGCCACATTAATCTTGTTCAAAGAAACAGTCGAATAAACACTGTCATCTTGCAATAAATTAAGCATCTTTCCACAATAATCAACCATATCCATAATAAATAACCCACCCCCTTTGTCAGGTTTCATACATCGTATATTGCTGTTGTGTGTAAAATCATTAAGAAGTAACTCCTGCTTCATAAGATTATAAAATTTATGTGATCTGTTCTGTAACTTAAGTCATACATCTATCTCACATTATCTTTCCAACAAGTTTATAACAGGTTGTAAAGGTGGATTAATAACACTACTTCTTTTGAAATGAGCGCCTGCATTATTATCATTGTTCCCATTAAATAAAACATGTATTCAACTTTCTAGTGAACAATTTCAGGTCAAGGACAGACTCCTCCACCCTAGCCTTGGTGTGCGGTATAAAACTAAACCCTTTCAAAAACAAGTTATGGTGCTGAGGTCCTATGAAGACATCAGTAAAATTGTAAATTAAGTTGTAAATAGAAAGGAAAATAGCCTGGTGGCAACTTCCTTGCTAAGTGGCTTGGTTTGTTTATTTATTTATGTTTGTTTACTGGGGTTGTGCACTGATTAATATTGACCAATAGCAGGCTCAGCTTTGGTGAAATACAAAACATTTCCTAAACGAAAAATACAGAAAAGTAAGCAACAACAGAATAGTTCAAACTAATTACAATGAAAAAAAAGACATACATTCCAGTGAATAAGCACAGTGTAATGAGCAACCAAGCAGAATGTAATGTACAATACATACATTAGTTTACAAATGAGTGTGTTATTGAAAACAACAAAAAATGAATGTGCAAGAGATAAAATATGGTCATTCTTTTAAGGCATCTGGTTATTTGAGTTTTATAGCACAGAATATTATATAATAAGGATTAATGAATAACAGCATTATATACTATGTCCACCATCCTTTATGTGACTACCCATTTTACAACTATATTCCTATCATTTATGCATTTCCTTTCTATGTTCCCATACTGCACAACTCTATTCCAGGCCTCCCTGTGGACCTGCTTCAGTTTCACTGTTGCATGGGATTTGAAAGTATGCAGAACATAGTAGAACAGAGGAACTTTAGGTAGCCATAGTAACTGAAGGCACTGTCTAACTTCTGTGGAAGGTTATCTTTTGGTTAACAGTTCTTAATCAACTGCAACTGACACTTTGCCTGGTAAAGCCCAACTCAGTAAACTGCACATAGCTGATATAGTGAGAGGTGAAATCACAGACCGGGTGCCGGGCTGTATCACTCATGCAGAATCACATGCTTAAATAAGTGCAACTGTGCCAGATTGGGGGGGGGGGTGCTTATGCTGTCAAATTTATGTTTATGGGCAAAAAGGACAATATACTTGAGCGTTCAAATCACCACAGGCAAAAATCTCATACCACTACAATGCAAGCTATAGGTCCCCCATATGATCCAGGAAACCTATAACATATATTTAAACTTACTGGAAACCCTCACCATCCAACCCAATACCATAATCACATATGACACCAAACATACAGGCACAGATATTCCTGGATTTTTTAAACGCAAACTCCCTGGACCAGATTGTCAACACACCAATCAGGTGTGCAACCATACTAGATCTGGTCCTCACAAATATGGGAGAGTGCTGCACACCCCCTAATGCAATGTCTTCTCTGGTAAGGACAGACCACAAAATGGTCTCTTTTGAAGCAAATATAAAGCTGGGGAACCCAGCTAACCCAGGAATATTCACCAACTACTCTAAGGCTAACTTTCTACTATTAAGTGATAACCTAGCAAATTTTCAAGCCAGGAGAGCACTGCTGCCTATGCAGAACTGTTCAAAGAAACTCTATACGCTCATGTCATTAGCTGCATAGAGGCAGCTGTACCCACCAGGAAGAAGTTCAGAACTAACTCAAAAAACAATTCACCCTAGTGGAATCACAACATCAATAGGCTATATAACAGAAGTAAGAAAATCATGGCAAAAATTTGGATGTGCATCACTCAGAAGGATAAAAGCACTTTCATCAAACAGCTCAGAGGACAAAAAGGTCTACAAAAGCCAAATTTGAGGTAAAGTTGGCTTTCCTGGCCAAGGACATCCACAAGGCATTTTTTAGCTATGCCACAACCTCAAAGGCAATACACAACTGTGTGCAGAGCTTATTGTAATTGGAGCCACCTATACTCAGCCAGAAGATATAGCAAATCTACTGGCTGACAAAGTCAAACTTAACCTCCTCTTTTCCCCTCAACCTTCCCTCAGGAAATGCCATCAAATATAACTCCCCTTGCTATCATTAGGGAACAGGTCCTTAATGCTCTTTCTAATGCCAAGAGCACTGCATCAGTGGGCCCAGACAATATCCTAGGATGAAACATGACCTATCAGGCCCTCTTGGATTGCTATTTAACTGTAGCCTTCAAATAGGCTTCCTGCCTCATAAATGGAAAACAGCAGCAGTTATCCCTATGCACAAAGGTGGGCCATCTACAGACTCTGGAAATTGTAGCTCCATAAGTTTCACTTGTCTCATATGCAAAGTCATGGAAAGACTTATCAGGGAAATGATCAGTTATGACACAAGAAAACTCCATACACAAGACTCAACCCAATTTGGTTTCCTCAATAGCAGGTTATGTTTACTCAACCTGGTGGACTTCTTTGAGAAGAACACCAAAGTAATGGATGAGAGCAAAATGGTTCACACTGTCCACCTTGACCTGGCCAAGGCATTTGACACAGTACCACACTCAGGCATTGTTGACAAACTCAAGAGTTTAGGTAAAAACCCTTATGTCACCCGATGGATAGCCAGCTGGCTCACAGACAAGACCTAGGAAGTTAGAACTGAGAAGTCCAAGTCTACAAAAAGGCCATTCACAAGTGGAGTCCCTCAGAGATCGCTCCTGAGACCGGTCCTCTTTGGCAATTACTTCTCTGAAGTCAAGGCCAATATAAATGGCCTCAGGCTGACTAAATTTGCTGATGATTGCAAATTAGGAGCTCTTATTGAATCCCCCACAAACGCAATATTCTCCAGGAAGGACTGACACAGACAAATAACTATCGTCAGAGCTATGGACTAAAACAAAATGCCAAGAAATGCATAACAGTATCCTCTGGGAAGTCATCCACCCCTGGTAACTAACATATTGATAACACACCCTTAAGAGATGACCCAGTAGTCAGGGACTTGGGGACATACATAGACAATAATCTAGCCTTTGACAATCACATGTCTACAGTGTGAGTAAATCATTCTGCTTTGGGCAACTTACAAACAAAGGTGGGGCATCTAAGTCCAGGGAAGTCATTGTTCCATTGTATTCGGCGTTCATCAGACCTATCACTGAGGAGAACGCCCCTTCTGTTATGTACCTAACTAGGCATATCAACAACTAGAATGTCTTCAGAGGCTACTCACTAAAAGAATACAGGACATAAGTAACATGTCCCATGTTGAGTGCCTCATGGCTCTATCCCTGTATTCTGTCTCCTACATGCTGTTGAGGGGAGATCTGTGTCTTACATACAAGACATTGTCAGACACCACTTGAATGAACCTCCTGTGATATAAATAGGACCTGCTAAAGAGACAGGTATGTATCCCAGGGACTACCCTTTCAATGGAACAGGCTCCCCATCCATGTAAAGCAGAGTTCTTCCCTAACCCAATTCACCTGTAACTTGGACAATTGGATGGAGAACAGGAAGTTAATCTCTGGTTTGATACCTATGTCTCTAATGGACACAGGCAGCCTATAAATGTTTCATCTCCCAAGCCCCTGCTTACACTTATCAAGGGTATGAGAACTTGTCAGAGATTTGGGATTCATGGCTAAGCTTAAAAAGGCCTTTGTGGTCATTAGCCTAGTAAATACTCATGAACCTATAATTATATTTTGCACAGCCAACATGTTTATATGTTTCATTTCAGTCATACCTTGCTCCTGAAGAAAGTCAAACTGATTCTGGAATACTTATAAATGACCCTTCAAGAATATAGTAACAACAGCTTCCTACTTTGATCTGGCCTCAGATATGCTGAGGACTAAGACAAAAATGAGAGAAGAATACTGCCATTTTATAACTGGCAAACTAATACTATTGATTACTATTTGCTTTGCTGCTGGAGCTGAAACAAAATTTATGTTTCATCAGTTTATTTATTCTTGTTATTGCGACTGGTTATAATTTTCCAGTTTCTGATGGACTCTGCCCACCCCCCATATTTGTTTCCTTATCTTTTTCTCTCTCTCTCTCTCTCTCATTCTCTCCCCCTCACTCTGTCTCACCATCTCTATATTATAATATTGTAAAATATAACATAGCTGTAACTATTTTAATGTGTGAGATTAGCCTAAAAAGAAAACTTCAGTAAGACTGGGGTGCACAACTGTTCTTTTGCTTATCTGCCAGAATGTGGTTAGAAGGGAAGAGAGATATTTCTGTTTCTGTAATCTCAATCTTATATCGTTGCCTGTACCCCATGCTTTAAAAATGTAGATATTTTCAAATTACTCCTTTACATACAAACAAAATGTATGCATCATTTCCAGCCTTGTACTTGCAGTCATATAAAATGTTACTTTTAGATGAATAATTCTATCTCAGTGGTGATCGTGTAAAGATCTAAGTAGATGATTAGTCAGTTATTAACATCTTACAGCTTTTACAAGTAATACTGTCTCTAGGTGAAGTTCAGAGAAAGAGTTACTCAGCTGAGTATGCAGAGAGCGCTTGGCTATTCCCTACTGAAGAAAAAGTGAAGGTAGAATGTTAAGAGGTTGTTCTGAACAAACCGTTTTATCAGTGTATTCCTATTTGCCTTATTTAACTGGATACCATTGCACAAAGGACAGTGCAGATATGGAGAAAAGCGTAAAACAAAATGGGGACGGGATGGACTGGAGAAGTGGGTGGAACTATGAAAACTATGCAAGCTAAAACTGAGACAGCAAATAATAAATATGCGATAGACTGTATGGGAAAAATGAGCCAGACACAAAAGGAAGTTTGGGGGCGTGGGAGTACTTTCTTGCAATAATGCATGTAGAGTCATATGAAAAGTACAGTAATTATTGCTGCGCATTTTTTCCCAAAAGAAGGATATGTGGGGCAAAAAGATGGGAGATGCAAAGAAACTGAATGGGAGAGAAAGAAAGGATAAGAAAGCATTGGAAAGAAGAAAACATAATAGAGAACAAAGATGGAATATAGATAAAACAGCCATGATTGTGTTAGTGGTGAATTAGGAACAAAGCCAACAGGATGTAAATAGTAATGGAGAACAATGGAAAATAGTAACATCATAAGCTGTAAAAAAGGTTCTTAACCTAAGATGGAATGAATATATTTTAAAATAGGGAAAACATAAAATATAGCAGAACTGAAGAATATAGCAAAGACCAAGGAGGTAATTGACAAAGTTGCAGTTTGACAGAGGTGCAGGAAAGGGATAAGGAAAGGAAAAGTAGGCAAACCACTAACTGTTGAATAAATGGGGAAAACAACCTGACCAAGACTCATTTTCCAGGATGAACCTGGTGCTTTATATCATGTCAGCATAGCTGCACTTCAAAATATAAAACGGGTTCTCTAAAAATGTATTTATTCCAGGCACATCATAACTAGTAGCACAACCTGTGACCTAAAGCAGAAATAAATTTAAAGTGCAGAAAAATGCTCCTTAAAACATTTTTATATTTCAAAGTGCTCACTAGAGGGAGCTAAAGAGTACTTTTGATAAATAGTAAAACAGCAGAATTAGACTAGTTTTCCTTCAAACAGCGTAAATGTCATCCACTTTCTTTCAGAATATCTTGCCTAACATGCTTACGACAGCAAAGAAGAAAAGGGATCCATGCTAAACAAGTACCTGTGAAATTGCATGAGAAAAAGGCCGTGCTAAACCATGTGATGTCTGCATAATCACCTTTTGCTTGTCATGATGATCACATCAAGAAGTAACATAGGTGATAAGAGATTTGCTTTGTCTAATTTTATATAACAAGGTACAGTACTTCTGTTCTGAATTATTTTTTTCTGCATGCTAACTTGGAAGAGCTTCAGTAAAGCAGAATCACTCAGCATAACTACACTTAGATAATGGGGTCAGAAGTGCTGAACACATAAAATGTGCTTCTCAAAGTGAAACCTTAATAAAATTTGAAGGTACAACTGAATTTGCGTATTAAAAAACAACATTTCTGTTAGCTATTAACAGGAACAATTCAAACAAGTAATTCTGAAATACTGTACATATTCTAGTAAAGAATGTGTGTGTGTGTGTGTGTGTGTGTGTGTGTGTGTGTGTGTGTGTGTGTGTGTGTGTGTGTGTGAGGAGAGGGGAGTTGAGGGGTAGAAGATGTTTGGGGGGGTCTAAAGACAGAATGCGTACAAATGCTATTAGTTAAATAATATGAATTATGTTAATAGTATTGATGAAAACCACTTTCACTGCTCACTGACCTTGTCCTTTCTCCACTGCTGTGCAACAGTGGGGTTAGTATATATTAGGTAAACGGGTGTGGGGTATCCTCCCACATATTGGGTGCAAGGGGCTTGCCCTCCTATAATTTTATTTTTCTCTTGATCGTTGAAAGTGAGTATTAGAGATATGATTTCATGGTGTTGAGACTCACAGAAACTACCTTTGGCAAGTTGAGATTATTCCCTAACAACTGAATATTTCTGTGTTTTGAAAATAGAAAAGCAGTAATGCTAGCATTGCTGTCTACCTGAACTAAGTCATGCTAGCTTGAATACAACTAAAACATGTATAGTAAAAAAAAATTAATACAGTACAGTAAACCTTGTTTCCTGCATCTCAGTGTTAGTCTGAGAAGAGTACATTCATCAATTTCTAAAGAATATGATGAATCAGAACCACAAGGAAATGAAAGGCTGCCATCATTAAAGAAGGGGGAAAATGCACGAGTTTGATTTCAGACACAGAACTCAGCGCTTTCAAGAAATATGCATGCATTAAAACTGTCTAGTCAAAGGTAGGATAGTCTAGCTTTGGCATATGTATGTCACAGATAAAATTTCATAACATTTTAGATACCTCTGTTACTTAGTTCAAAACTTGCAATTTACTTTATAACCTTTTAACAGAAAAATAAAACATCCATAGCTACAGTAACAGCCAAACACAGGATTAGTTCCAAAAGTGCACAGAGTACTGTATTTCTGCATGCAGCCAGACAACATTTTAGAATGCAGGGATGAACTGATCTATGCCGCCTCAAAGTGTTACAATACTTCAGTGTGACAGGTGCAGAGTGACGGTCTCAAAATGTGGAAGAAAAGACCGTACTTTCAGCTGGATTTATAGCTTCTGTCTCTTGTCATGCAGCCACATATAAATGATAGAATTGTGGGACCAAATACATACATGGTGTTAAAAGTACTCTGCCTCATGGACTTCCGGCTAATTCATACGTCTGACACCAGAGGAAAGAATGCCTTGCCATCTCCTTTTGAAAATTTAGCCTTGGGATTCTGTGACTGGTGACAGATACTTTTAACAGTCAAGTTATCTTATTTTTGTTTATCTTTGTAGCAAGGAAAGTGGTCAGGAATTAGAAGGCTGACTTACAGAGAGAGAGAGTTTTGAACACCTATAGAAGCTGTAAAAAATGCCCTTCATTTAAACCATTTCCTGCAACAGCTAAAATCTTCTAGAGAAGCAGACAAGCAGAGTGCAACTTAAAGGTAACTTTCTGGAATGTTAGACAATTCTACACTCTTAAACAATTCTTCAAAAATTATATTTCTTTCCTACTCTAATAACACTTAATATACATTTTGAGATATAAATACAGCTACCAATGGCACAAAATGCTATTAAACCCCCCCCCCCCCAAAAAAAAACAAAAACTAACTAACTGAAAAAAAACAAAACAAAACAGTGAGACATGTTCAGATATCAACTAGGATATTTCCCAGTTGTTGATATGTGAATGTCATGAAACATCAGAATGGAACATGATGACTGGAAAAAAAAGTTTGAGAGGGACAGACATCATCTTTGTGTCCTAGTAATATGGGATGTGGATACAACATTGATGATTCAAGAGCAATCTCTGATGTTACCATAGCTGACAGGTAGGAGATGATGTAAGAATGAAAAGAAGGAGCATTTCTTTTGGTGTGGAGGTCCTTGTAGGTTCAAATACAAAAATGCTACTGAGAGTGATGTTGATAAGATTAAATGTAAACATGTGATGGGGGACATTTGACCTTCAGTCTAGTGAGCCATGAGTTGGAGGAGCAGTAGAGTATGTGTGACGTCACTGTTATCACTACTATTCACTTCTCTAGTTAGGAGGAGATTTGCAAATGGTGGGATGGTCACTGTGCATGGCTGACACCAGCACACCCAGTCTCCCATGTCTACAAGCATCCCTTCAGACTCAGTAGCATGGTATGCCACCAGATAATGTTCATGATAGCTGATAGGTTGCACTCCTTGGAGACAAGTGTATCATCACTGCAAACGTTTTACGACTAGATATCTTTCTTCATTTGTTGATGACATTACCATCTCCAAGCTAGTTGTATACTCCTTTTCCATATATCTGAATCCTTGTTATATCCTTTGAGTTTAAATGACCCTCTTGTAGACCATTCTTCCAAGCCCACTAAGTCACATATCATCCTTTCTACATCAATTTTGCCAACCCTGTGCCATAAATATGTGCCAAAGATTTCTAAATTTAGGGAACAATGACCTAGTGGTCATCAAGAAGTTGTATTTATACCATGAATAAAGCTATGATTACTGGCATTATCTAAGTTACTTTTAATGATAGTTATGAGATTATAGAGTTTAATCTTCAACCTTCAGCCTTAATCTTCAACTTCCACTGGAAATGGGCATTTCAGTTCCCAGATGGACTTTCCCAGTAAATAAAAGCAAATAAATAAATTCATTAATTAACAACTTATTCTATAGATATGGGAGTCTTTGAGGAATGTGCCAAATGATTACATGGACCATAAGATGCCTAGCCAAAAACACCTTTTAGAAGACACACTTCAAATGTCTTGACTCCATTTTCAATCAATCAATACTATTAATCTAGCAAATAGAAAAAAAGTCATACATGATAACCCTGGTGGAAATGTGTGTCTACCTACAGTATCTAGTCATCAGGATAAGCCTTGAAGGTAACCAAAGTAGTACTTTGTCTGAGGTGTACTGGTAACATATCTATAGGCTGTGAGTACATTGAGATGGTATAGATTTACTGGTATAGATTTAGGTCCCTAAAAGGAGTATTTGTAGAGCCATTGGTTTCATAAAGAAATAGGAAGTCAACTAGGTTTGGGTCTTTCATGGCCTGAAAAACAAGACACAACTCGCTTCAGAGCAGCAGCCAGGCAAAGGAGTAGGAGAGTTGTGATAGTCTAGTGAGATATTTGAGGGATTTAAGGCCTTTAATCTTCCTGGTTAGAAATGTCTGGGGTCTTTTCAGTTGAATGTTATAGTGGGCAATATGTTCAGTGATGGGTCTAGTAAGGGAAGGATGCATTGGTAGGATGGCTTGTTTTGGATCTTAAAATATTCACTTTTAAATTAAGTGGGACAGATAGAAAGATTTCCTGACTATGGTAGAAACAGGATAATCAAATGAAAGAGAGAGGCAGAGAGATAGAGAGATGTCCACATAAGTTCTCAAGGTCTCTTATGGCCATGTTTGGTGGAAGAGGAATATCATTTTTAACATATGTGGGAGGAATGGCTTTTTGCTGAGTGTTACTATGGTTGACTTTTTGCATTTAGCTTGAAATTTAAGAATAGTTTCATTACATAAAGTATATACACATTCTAGCCATTATTAAAATAGTTTATATGAGTAGGCAATCGGATAACAATGTCTGTCTTGCAGTAATCAACAAAGATGGTCAGCCACACTTCTAGGATATTAGCTTCAATATTTGCAAAATAAATGCCAAACAGGAGAGGGCTCAGGACTGATCACTCTGGTACCCATCAAGTTACACAACTTGGAATCTACTGGATAGCCAATTTGCAGTCCAGCGGACCACTTAGGGGGTTCTTCAAATTTGTCTAAATTTTCAATAATTCCAACATAGAGGAATAGCATCAAAAGCCTTGGCCAGGTTAAGATGAGTAGTGAGCATGGAGTGACTACTGTCTATAGCCTTTTCAAAGCTTATTAGCTTCTAGAGGCAGGAACTAATTCACAAAACTACACTGACTGGGGTCCAGATGAATTAAGTTACCTATATCTGCATAAATGGGTTCTCATATGATGCATTGGATCTATATTATTTTTTCGAAAGACTTCTCCATCGAACAGCTGCTCATCGATCACTACCCATCGAGCAGATCTTCAGTGAACATTACAATCATCAAACTTCTTTCCTAGGGAAACAAACTACTTGGCCACCAGAGCAACCATACTATGAACTATGTAATTTTACACTCAAGAAGGTGGGGGGGCTTTGCCCCCCAACCCCCCTACTATATATACCAACTCTGAAATCATACTACAGTGGGGAAAAGAGCAAATTCACAATGCTGGCCACTTAGTTACTTTCCCAGAGATAAACTTTGATGTAGTGATTGTTTGCTGAATGCAGTATTCAATGTAGTTGTGTCAATGAATAGGAAGTTGATAGAGACATCTTTTGAGGAAATAATATAGACCCGATGCATTTCATGTCTTAGCATATAAGGCTAATGAAGCTGATAGGCCTATAATTACCTGGGTTTGTAAAGGGGACACCCTAGTGTCCATGCGTCACAGTGACTGTGCACCAGGCATCAGCCAAACCCTGTGAATAGGTTGAAGTTGAACAGTTTAAGTACAGGCGTAAATAGATCATACTTGGCACTGATGGGAATGCAACCTGGTATCTTGTCTAATATTATGGAAATATTGAACTTAACATTTGACAGGGATTATAAGACTTTTTAAGACAATTTCAAGGGAAACTAAATGTTTAGAGCAGTGGGGACAATAATGTGGGTATGTAGGGAATGTCAGCAATAAATTGTTTGCTAATAAGTTCTCTATGTGCTTGGGATCAGACTGTGTGAAATTATTATGGATGAACTCAGTGCATTTTTGGACATTATTGCATAATTTCCTGACATAACTCAAGAATGATTTGCAGTTTTCACTGATTTATATAGTGACCTTAAGCTTTTACTCTGCTTTATTTTTTGAATAGTGCCCGTAAGTTCCATGCTGGTATGTTTCAGAGTGCTATTGAGGATGGAGGACTGGGATTTTTTAACAACTTTTTATTATTTTCTTTCTTTTGACATGCAATTTATTAATATGGGAGTTCCATTAGAGGAGCTTATTCTTGAAGCTTATTCCTGAGTTTATCATTATATTTAGGAAAGATGGGCACTGCCTTTTCTATGTAGCTGTTTAGATGCTGGTACAAGTTGGAGGTGAAAGCAGCAGTCATCTCAACTGGGTCAATTTTTGGTGGAATTTTGGGGAATTTTGTATTGGTCTTCTACAAGATGAAGTAAGTTTGCTCAGGAAAAGTCCCTGTTGATGGCCTTAATTATGGTGACATGGTGCCATTTGACCTGCCAGAGAAGATGACTGATTTGTGATCAGATTTAACCAGTGATGAGATGACATGAGGTGTGGTACAGGCAGAGGCTAGGTTGATAAGGGCGAGAACATGGATTGTTTTAAAATTTGCTCCAGTGCATTGGTCCTAACAAAGTTTAGGAATACTTAGCATATCAATTTTTAGAGGTGTAAGTATGCCAATCAATGCTTGGTTAATTTAAGTCCCCTCTGAAGAAGTCATTTGGTTTTATATTTAATGCCTCTGTGGTGTTGCTGTAATTCCCATGATCTTTTGGGGGACATTGATGAGATCTGTGGCCAGCAATGAATTGATCAATTATTAATTGGATTTGTTACAGATGATTTAGAACTTCAGGAACTCCATATTAGGGCTGTTGGAAAGTTGATAAAGAGTTAATGGTATTTCTGACATACATATGGTAGGCAATGAATCATACTAAAGAGAGACTGCTGTCATTGCACCAAATCATGTCTCATATAATTCCATGTATGTGTGTTTATCCCCCCTCTCCAATCTATTGTCCACTACATGTGCAAGTTTTCAAAAAGAAGATTCCTAAGCCGAGTAGATAAGGCAGAGAGTTTTCCCAAGTAACCCGCAGGACACATATAATAAGGATAGTTATTTTTATCTTTCAGATTTTTTCATTTCATTATGGCCCTCATTTTTTCACTAAGAAACCATTGTATCTTCTTTTTAACACCTTTACTGAATTAGCACTTAAGACACATATATATATATATATATATATATATATATACACATACATAAAACAGATGATGGCATGAGTAATACCTCGGTTTATAAAACACATTGCTGGGAAACAGCCTCCTAGCAGGTTATAGTATATATCCACAGCACTTTTTTCTAATATTGTAAAGGGACAATCAGTAAAAACAAAATGAAAACTCCAGCAAAGCTAGAACGTCCACTGAGTGACCTCCCAAACCACTTGCATCAGAGGCACATGGAATATATGCAAATGACCCTTATGAACATCAGGTGTTTCAGCTAATTGGCAATTCTGAATGCCTATGACTTGTTTCATCATTTTAATGGACAATTTCAGGTCAATAAAGCCAAACCCCACTAGCTGTGGATATGCATATTTTGGCCTTGCTATGACCTCGTCAGCACAGCACAAGCAGAGTGTTGGACTAAGCATAAGAAACACAGAGCTGTTATACCCAGCTGATGTCCATTATCATTAGGGTCACTGCAAAAATATCCCAAACAACAAACTAAAACAATAAGTGAGAAGGTCACGTGAGAAGGTCACTGAAAAACAATCAGTAAAAACAAAATGAAAACTCCAGCAAAGCCAGAACTTCCACTGAGTGACCTCCCAAACCTCTTGTATCAGAGGCACATGGGATATATGCAAATGACCCTTATGAACATCAGGTGTTTCAGCTAATTGGCAATTCTGAATGCCCATGACTTGTTTCATCATTTTAATGGACAATTTCAGGTCAATAAAGCCAAACCCCACTAGCTGTGGATATGCATATTTTGGCCTTGTTATGACCTCATCAGCACAGCACAAGCAGAATGTTTAACTAAGATAAACAAACACAGACTGCTCCCCAGCTATGTCCATTTATCATTAGGGTCACTGCAAAATATCCCAAACAAACAAACTAAAACAATAAGTGAGAGGTCACTAAAAAAATAAGTGTTTCTAATTGGCAATTCTGAATGCATATTACTTGCATCATTTTTTTTTTGAATAATTTTCAGGCAATGAAGCCAAGCCCCAGGCTGTAGAGATGCATATTATTTCCTATATATGACCGCATCAGCACAGCACAAGCAGAGTGTTTGACTAAGCATAAGAATCAGCTGGGTATAACAGCCCTGTGTTTCTTATGCTTAGTCAAACACCCTGCTTGTGCTGTGCTGACAAGGTCATAACAAGGCCAAAATATGCCTATTCACAGCTAGTGGGGTTTGGCTTTATTGGCCTGAAATTGTCCATTAAAATGACGAAACAAGTCATGGGCATTCAGAATTGCCAATTAGCTGAAGCACCTGATGTTCATAATGGTCATTTGCATATATCCCATGTGCCTCTGATACAAGAGATTTGGGAGGTCACTCAGTGGAATTTCTAGCTTTGCTGGAGTTTTCATTTTGTTTTTACTGATTATTTTTTCAGTGACCTTCTCACTTATTGTTTTAATATTGTAAAAGGACAAATTTTTAGACTATCAAGATTATGTACTGAGGAGAGCACATTTTTGAGAGAGGCTGAATGTTTGCTTCATACTTAAAAGTTCATGGTTATAAGGATAATGAGATCAAAGCCACTTTAACTAATGTTGATGATTTAAGGAAAACTCGAGGTAAACCGTGGTTCAGCAATAAAATTAACCATGAACAGTGAACCACTAATTCTTGTAATAAATACACTAGAGATTGTGGTTTACTAAACGTCACTTTGAAATATAGTAGTGATATTAATGAAATATCTGGAATTATCAAAAATAATAGGAAAATCCTTATGACAGATGAAAAAATTAAGGAAATAGTGAGAGATGTTCCTTCTTTTATTTTTAAGAATAATTTGAATCTTAAGAGACTGTTACGTAAGGATTTTTTTTATAAAGAACACGCTGTTGTATCATCCAGAACTGGTACCTTTTCATATAGGCATTGTAAAGCCTGTGAATACATTAATGTGAATAAGCAGTTTAAACATCCAGTCATGAACAGGATCTACTACCCTAATTTACATGCTGATTGCTGTACAAATAATATAATATATCTTGTGAGGTACACAAAATGTCCATCCTTTTATGTGGGCAAATCTAATAGAATGCTGAAGGATCGCATCCTCCAGAACCTAAGTGATATTAGATTAGGTGCTAAACACAAAGCTTTAGCTCAACATGTCAAGGGATGTGAGAGTCATGCCTTGTTATTTACTGTGTTACAGATTCAGGAAGAAGACAGAAGGGGTGATTTGGTGAATAGGACTAAGATTACCAAATCCTATTGGACAGCTGATTTGCAAGCTGATAAGCTGATAAGCCTCCTGGCTTGAATGGCATGGTACCAATGGATCTTCTACTGATTTTGATTGGATATTGACTTGTTTAGAAACGGAAGGTTGATTCTTACTGGATGGATCTGAAGAAGGGATAATTCCTGAAAGCACTTATCCAGTTTTTATCAGTTTTATTTGTTTTATCATATGTTTTAGCATTTGTGTTCTGATCTACATTAAAGTCCAATGATATATGCCAGATAACATGGTGATCTACATGATTTTATTTGCTAATCTTTTCTAACTTTCTCTGACTGATTCCTATAGTTATTATGCAATGTTTTATATGTCCTACTAATTATCCCCTTTTGACAGCAGTTTATATTCTAGATTCAACTAAAAACTGTACCATAGAAGATCTTTCACTTAGGATTTTGCTGTCCCTTTCCTATACTCTGATATCAATCCCTGATAGGGAATGCCGTCTCTAGTTTGCAGTAAAATAACTTTTTTGGCCTCTTCCCACTCAATTACCTTTCCCTCTCTAGTTATTTACTCCCAATACCTTGATTCCTTTTCCAATTTTTTCCAGTAAATTTCAGCCTCCTCTTTCATATTCTCAGTAGCCCTAATTGCAGTCATCTCTATCCTGCAAAATCTTCCTCCATTATTGTGTTGGCTTAGTTCTTAGAATTCTTTACCTTACTTCATGAATATAGTATTCTGTATGACTTTTGTTATTTTCCTGAAGGATCTGCATCCAAAATCCTACTCTCTCCTTATTTCTTAAATTTCCTCCTACTTTATTGTCATCTCTTTCCACTTTGAATTATAGCTTTTTGCTTGTGTTATGTATATGAGCTTTAACTGTGTAGCTCTAAAATTTCTCTTCAAAATAGGTAATCCTAAACCAGCATGTTATGTTGGAAGGATCACTTTATCCCACTATACTCTTGCCATTTCTCCTCCTAGATATCTTTCAACTTTTTATTAATTATTGTCTACAACTTCTCCTCTGGTTGATAAAAATACAACTGACCTGTATATAAAACAAGAGGGACTAAAAACATTTTCACTGCATGTATCTTGCTATTCATATCCAAAACAAGTGCTTCCGGTTTCTCAATTTTTGTATAATATTTTGTTTAGTTTCTTTCCACATATCCTTAGCTACCATAGCAGAATCCTTTTTAATCCATACTCCAAAATACTTAATTTTATTGTGCCCCCATAAATATAGGTTTCGCTGAACCAATTCATTTATGGGCACATAGTTTATAACTATAGCCTTGTTTTATCTTCAGTAATTTTATATCCCAAAAAGACTTGAAACTGTCTTAAAATGTTCCACAGCACTAAGATGGCCTTTTCTGGTTTTATCAGGTACAAAATAATATTGTCTGCAAATAAAGCCCCCATATACATTGATTACCATACCAATTATATCTTTTAATTTTGGAGTCCATTATTTTCTTTGCCAATGGATTTAACTATAATGTAAAGACCAAAAGGGAAAGAGGATACCCTTGCCTAGTTCCTCTGTTTGGATACAACTTATCAGGGAGGAATTCTCCAACTTTAATTTTTGCCTCTGATCCCTGATATTGCCTTCTAATTAACCTTATTATTGTATCTGGGAATGCAAATGCTTCCATTGCCCTACCCATAAAATCTTAGTTTACACTGTTGAATGCTTTCAGTACATCAATACCCACCTATATCACTATTTTCTTACATTCTGCTTACCTCTGGATCATCATTGCTCTAATAATATTGTTAAATGTTTGCCTCCCCTCCATAAAAACGACATTGATCAATATCTATCAATATTGGCAATACCCTTGCCATTCTTGTAGCTATTATTTATATGAACACTTTATAATCATGGCTTCAAATTGAAATAGACCTATATGAAGCTGGGTCTGATGGGTCTTTATTGTGCTTAAGTATTACAGTCACCACAGCTTTCTTCCAGGATGTTGGTGCCTTCCCTCCTTTAAAAAATTTTAAAACCATTCAGATCTTTATCACTTTTTTCACTCCTAGCTTACAAACTTCCACAGAAATACCATCTATTGCTGAAGACTTTCCAGCAGATTGATTATGTATCACCATTTTTATCTCATCTCATCCAATCTTAACTTGAGCCTCATCTACCTCTAACCTTGGCATACTTAAGTTTTCCATAAATATTTCAATTTGTGCTCTTTCTTGATTTCTACATTCATGTGCTTTATACAACTGTTCATACAATTTCTGAAATATCTCTAATACCTCTTTAGGATCTCTGGTTATTTTTCTTGTTACAGGCTCCCTATGTTCAGCAACAACACTTTCTACTTTCTGTTGTTTGAGTTGTGCTAAAAGTTTTTTGCATTGGAGTTATCAAAAAACAGTTGTTTAATAGTAATCTTCCTAAACTCATTCATAATATCCAGATATTCCCTTATTTTCTCTTTATCAATCTGCAGTTGCACCTCTTTTTAGTCTATGAAATTCCCCTTATTTTGTAATACTTTAACATTTGTTAGCCTCTCTAAATAATTATTCTTACTTATTAACTGTATCACTTTTCTTTTATTTCTACCATATTTTTAAACTCTATTTTCATTTTATCACAATCACTAGTTATAGCATCTGAAGAAATTTCTATTTTCCTAATAACTCATGAATAATTTCAACTGCTCATTCCTTAAATTCCTCTCTTTTTATTAGAAGGTGGGAAGCACCGGTATCTCATTTGTACTTCATTACTCTGCATTTTTATCTTAGTTGTTATTGGCTCGTGATTTGAAATAGTTATTGGAGGTGTGTCTAAGTTTTAAATTAAATGCACATTTTCCTTGAAATGCAATAACTATCTAGTCTATCCCAGTTATTGGACCTTGGGGAATAATATGATAATTCTCAACAAATTCTTACTATTAAATTTACATCTTTCTTACTAAGTATGTTAATAACTTTCGTCAGAAATCTACCTTCTTTTGTTATATTTACCCTCCTAGGCCCCCAGATACATCCTCACTGTAGCAAATCAAAAGTTCCAGTCCTTATCTATATGTAATATTCCCTGCTGAAAGCTGATTATTTCTCCTAAAATTTTCTTAAGCTCCATAATAGCAGTTTTAGGTGGAACATAAATGCATATCAGCATAATCTTCCTTGCGTTGCCAGTACTCCCTTACTACTATAAATCTACCATTATTACCTTTATTCCCTCTTCTGTCACTATTTGAGCTCATCTGGCAGTTGGTATAAGTTTGCCACGTTCCTTTGTCCCTGATACTTTTTTTAAATATCCATACTGAAATCCTTTCTTTATTAAATGCGCCTCCTGTAGCATTGCTACTTGCGGTCTGCATTTCTCAATATAATTTAATACTCTTACTTTTTTGTCTATACCTGTGAGGTGAGTCACATTCCAAAATAGGAATAGTGTATTAATTATGATAAGGAGTTATTATATCCACCTATTAAATAATGTATGTTTCCAGCTTTTGTGTTACGTGCACCGACAGGTTGCTCCTTTATACAGTTGTTTCTTGTCATCTCCATTTGAACCTCTGTCACATTTTGCAAGACTTTTTGTTTTAATGAAAACTCTCAAAAGAAAACACCTCAAGAACACCCCAATAACATATTAACTTAAAACAAACACACAAAACTGTGTACATTTTGAAATATTGAAGTTTAACCCTCTTGATAGGAACAATTGTCCCAAAATGACAGTTGTACCTACAGACATTACCTAACCCAATATTAAGGTTATCCATGCTAAAGTGCATGTCACTGCTTGTACTCCTACTTATACTAATTGCTGCCTGTTATGTCTTATTTTTAGTCCCCTCCCAGATGTGAAAACAACTTGCTTACTTTCAGAAAGCATTAACGTTTAGCCTTAAGAAAAAGTGCACCAGCTATCTGTAAATTAAATTAAATTATACACTGTTCTAGTAAATACAATGAGGTATTTAGAAGCTAGGAATACTGCTATCTTTTATTCACTTTATATAATTTCAGACTTTTACTAAGCTGCTTGCCCTCGTACCTTTAAATTTTACATTTCTTTCAGCAAATAATGTCCAGAGCACTTGAGATTTATTGTATGTACCTGTTCTCAGCTTGCCTCCATGGAAATATAAGAACTAAATATACAGCTGCCCCCAGGTGCAGACTTCTCAAATCACACTGAACATTTATTTGTTAAAGGAAAACTTTTAATTCCATTCACATTTTTTTACTTATGTTCATAGTGCATATACTTGCACAAGAAACTTTTTATTATGTTAAGCCAAGGGCATTAATCCAGACATTCACCTATGCAAAAGTAAGAAAAAACACCTCAACTCTACATATAATCTAATCCATGCACTTTGACACCTAATTTCCCTTTGCAACAGCCCAGTATTACAGCATAACTTGAGCATGCTTTTGTCCAACCTTTCTTCTCATTTTACATTATAAAGCCAACATTTCTTAAAACTAAAAAAATAAAATTACTTGTTTACTTTAGTATCTGTATCACATACAGCAATCAATGAAAATGATTTACTATATAAACTGCAGTTTATATCATGAAATGTTTTATACAAATACTGTTAAGAACAAAAATGTATTACTCATAGTTACTCTTTTTTCCTTTGTTTTTCCCCTTTAGTGTCCTTCCAAACTTTAATGACATGAAGTGAGGTATATGCCTTTCAGCCCCCCCCCCCCCACGAGTTTAACAAAGTCAACAAAAAATCCAGTCTTTCTCGGTCACTTTTTCTTGGAAAGCCATACTTCACAAATGTAATTAATGATTTATAGTCTCACATTTATGCAGTAATTTCAGTATTGCTTGTCAGTTTCCTGTTCATCTCCATCTCCTTGCCCCAGACTCTGGTTCAAGTCCAAGGTATTCATGATTCTTCCAGTCAACTCCTGTGTTTTTTTCTGTCTCTCAAACATTTTCCTTTTGAACACTAGAAAAAGTTTCACTGGCAAAGTCTCTCTATGGGCTTTATTATCAGAAGAATGAGAAGCAGAGTCCCCTTCTGTTTGATGACTCATTTCTTTGTTGAACAAACTTTTGTATTTCTCCTTAGCATGTTATGCATCACAAATGACTTATTTCTCCTGGAAAAAATATTCTGAAGACAGCTGGACATATCTTGAATCTCACACCGGCCTTTCGACATTCCCTGATTGTTGAGATAAATGTGTTTCTTTTCTGCCTGGTGTACAGTGAATAATCATTTTTCAGAAACACTCTACTGTCTCCAATTTTTAATAGTTTGCCCTTCTGCCACAATTTTGTGAGGGCGTTTTTTTTTTCCTGTTGGTATGATTGCACCTTTACTAATTTGGGTCTTGGCTGCTTTCTCATGGCTGGATTTGGATCACTGACATGATGTTTCCTTTCAGTTAACAAATCCTTTTGTGGAATACAGGTCCAGTTGTTTATTTGTGCTTTCAAAAAAATAATAGAGTTTGTTCCTTCTAGTTTCTCTGGTACAGCAGAAAACCTCAGGTTCTACCAATTTTTTGAAACAGCTGTTCTTGAGCAGTGTCATGCTTAGCCAGCCTTTTCTTCAGTTGAACCTCAGATTTTTGCATTTTTATCAATTCAGCTGAATAGCTGTTTAAACCTTCTTCCATTTCCAGCCTTTTGTTATTTGAGTTGATATACTCCTTCAGTGTTTAATTTATTTTAATCAACTCTGAGCACATTTGATTGATCTTTCCCCAAAATTACTGGAAATCATCTCTTGTACCCAAGCTGGAGTTAACTGCTTTTTGCTAAAGAACTGCAGGATTCTTTCCATTCAGTGTTTTCTCTTCACCTTTTCTAGTTGATTTTCTTTCAGGCTCTCTATGTTTCTTCATTGCTGGCATCCAGGATATGTACTTACTAGCTAGTAACTGACTTTTACTAAACTGTCAGAATTACTAGCCCTTATCTCTCAGTTTCTTTTTCACAGTGGAAGAGTTGAAGTTAAGTTGCTGATCAGTATGCAACCATCCTGGAAGTCTGAACATTTGTACCTTCTTGAGCTGAACAAGATAGGTTCATAGGTGTGTACTAGGCTAACAAACACAAAGGCCTTTTTAAGCCTATTCATTCATCCCAAATCTCTGACAAGTTCTGGTACCCTTGATAAGTGTAAGCAGGGGTTTGGGAGATGAAACATTTACAAGTAGAGGCCTGGGAGATTACCAATTTACATGCCGCCTGTGTCCATTAGAAACATAGGAGCCTAACCATGGATGAAATTTGCTGTTCCCCATCCAATTGTCCAAGTTACACTTGAGTTGGGTTAGGGAGGAACTGTACTTCACATGGATAGGGAGCCTGTCGCAAAGAAGGGGTAATCTCTGGGATATATACCTATTTCTCCAGAACATCCGATATATAGCACAGGCAAGGTTTAAGTCTTTAGAATAGATAATTCTAGTGCTGATTTTTGCAGATATGAAGGAGGTCCATCACGGTGGAGTCCAAAAATGCCTTGTATGCCAGGCATAGATCTTCCCTCAACAGCCTGTAGGAGGCAGAATATAGGGGTAGGGCTTTGAGGAGGTCTCAATAGGACATGTTACCTATATCCTATATTCTTTTAGTGAGAGACTTCCATGGACATTCCAATTGTTTAATATGCCTGGTTACATAGGTTCATAGGTTGGCACTGGGCTATCAGCCCTAGGGCCTATACAAGCCTAGCCTTAACAATTCTCTGGCTATTTCTTCCCACAATATTTACTTCCCTGGACTCCTGTCTAGCAGTGTGCCTGACGTGATCCCTGGGGTGAATTTCCTATCTCCCATCCAATCATCAAGGTTCCTTTTGAAGTGAGCCAAAGAGGCACTCTGCTTGACATGTATGGGCAGTCTATTCCAGAGTCTGGGGAGTCTCTGGGTCAGGTACCTATCCCTCCAGCATGTTTTGTTCATTGTGATGACAAGGTTTAGATCCCTGGAGCGTGTGGCTCAAAGGGATTGGGATTTCTTTAAGTGTAGCAAGTCCAACAGCTCTGGGTTTGACATGGCCTTGTATGTTAAGCAGAGATCGCCTCTGAGTAGACGATATGCGACAGAGTATAGCTGGAGTTTTTTTTAGACAGTCAGCATATGGCATCTGCTTTAGGCCTGTGATTCTTTTAGTGAGGTATTTCTGCGGCCTTTCCAGTTGTTGCAGATGTCTTGAGAGGCATATATTCCAAAGTGGGTACTGTACTCAATGATAGGTCTGATGAATTCTGAATATAGTGGAACAATAACCTCCTTGGGCCTAGATGCCATACCTTTCTTTATAAGTTGCACAGAAAGATTTCCTCACTACTGTAGACGTGATGGTCAAAGACCAGATTACTTTCTCCATGTGTCCATAAGTCCTGCATACTGAGTCAGCTCTTAGGGTTGTGTTTTCAATATAATAGTTACCAGGGGTTGATGACTTCCCCAAAGTATTCTATTATGCATTTCCTGGCATTTAGTTTTAGTCCATGGCTCTGACACAAGTTATTTGTCTGTGTCAGCCCTTCTTGGAGAACATTTGTGTCAGTGGAGGATTCTATGACTGCTCCTAATTTGCAATCATCTATAAATTTGGTCAGCCATGAGGCCCTTGACATTAGCCTTGACTTCAGCCTTGACTTCAGAGTAGTAAATGTCAAAAGGGAGCAGTCCTAGAACTAATTCCTGAGGGACTCCACTTGTGACCGGGCTCTTTATAGAAGTGGATTCCACAATTCTAACTTCCTGGGTCCTGTTTGTGAGTCAGCTGTCTATCCACTGGGTGACATAAGGGTTTATATCTAACCTCCTGAGTTTGTCAGGAATGCCTAAGTGGGGTATTGTGTCAAATTCCTTGGTCAGATCAAGGTAGGCAGTGTGAACCATTTTGCCATCATCCATTGCTTTGGTGTCCTTCTCAAAGAAATCCACCAAGTTGAGTAGGCATGACCTGCCCTGGGTGAAACCAAATTGGGGTTAGGTCCAGTTTCTAGAGGTTTCCTATGTCATTGCTGATTATTTCCATTATAATTCTTTCCATGACTTTGCATATGAGACTAGTGATACTTATAGGGATGTAGTTTATAAGGTTTGTAGATGGCCCATCTTTTTACAGAGAGATGACTGTTGCTGTTCTCCATTTGTGAGGCATGAGGCCTGTTTGGAGGCTACAGATGAATAGCAATTCCAGATGGCCTGATAGTTCATGTTTCATGCTATTTAGAAGGCATTCTGAGATATTCTCTGGGCCTATTGATGCAGGGTTCTTGGCCTTATTGAGAGCATTAAGGACTAGTGATAGTAGGGGGAGTTATATTTGATGGTATTTCCTGAGGGGAGGTTGAGGGACAGAAGGGAGGGGTAAAGTGAGAGCTGAACTTGTTGACTAGTAAGTTTGCTATATGTTTTGGCTCAGTATAGATGGCTCCATTTACAACAAGCTCTGCATACAATTGTGCATTGCCTTTGAGGCTGCAGATATAGCTAAATGATGCCTTGTGGTTGTCCATTGCCTGGGAGGCCAAATTTACCTCAGATTTGGCTTTAGTACACTTTATTTGTCCTCTGAGTTGTTTATTTAGTTTTATGAGAGTGTTTTTATCCTACACCTCCTAAGTTTCACCATGATTTTCTTCCTTCTGTTATACAGCCTATGGACATTGTGATTCTACCAGGATGTCTTGTTTTTTGAGTTAGTTCTGTTATTCTTGGTGGATACAGTTCTACATAGGCAGCAGTGCTGTTATGGTTTATGGAAGCTTGAAATTGTGCCAGGCTGTCACAGAATAGTTAGCCTTAAAGTAGTTCCTGAACATTCCCTGGTTAGCTGGGATTTCAGGTTTTATTTTTACTTCAAAGAAACCATTTTGTGGTTTGACCTTGCCAGCAAGGACATTACATTAGGGGATGTGCAGTGCGATCCCGTATTAGTGAGGACCATATCCAGTATGTTTGCACCCTTGGTTGGTGTATGGACAATCTGATCCAAGTAGTTTGTATTTATAAAATCCATGAATCTCTGTGCCTGCACATTTGGTGCAATGTATGATTCTCAATTAAAAGTAGGGTAATTAAAGTCAGCCATAAATATGGTATTAGGTTGGATGGTGGTGAGTGCTTTCCGTAAATTTAAATACATGTTATAGATTTCCTGGGACATAGAGAAGGACCTATAGCTTGGAAGGAGGTAGTATGGGATTTTGACTATGGTGATTTGAACATGGAAAAGGTCAAGTGCATTGTCCTCTTTGACTAGTTTTGAGGTATATTTATTGTTGATGTTTATTGAGATACCTCCACCTTTAGTCCCTGTCTGTGTTGTAGCTGGTCTAAGTGTGTGGAAGGTATTATACCCTTGCAATTCCGGTGTGCTTTCCCTGGCTTTGATCCATATCTCAGTGACTGCACAGACATCAGCATTTTCTAGGGTGAGGAGAGCTTGTGGTGAGTGCAGATTCTTTGTTTAGACTTCTATCTATTAGAGAGATGTTAATTCAGAAAGATAAAGAAAGATTCATTGTGTTCAACAAGAAGATGCCTAAACAGAATCAATGACTTCCTTATAGCTGGCTATGACTTTTACTAATATGTGCATTATGTATGTATGTACTCAATACCTCAAATACTTCCTACCTTCCTCTATATCCTGCTTACTGTCTCTATATTACAGTACTAACTACTTACTGTCTCTATATTACAGTACTAACTACTTACTGTCTCTATATTACAGTACTAACTACTCCTCATAACTGCCATACAGGGCCTTCCTCTGGTCACACTTAAACTTGCATAGCAAAAATATTGTCTATTTATACTGGCATATGTGATGTCTCTGATGATTGTGAAGTCCTTTTGTTAGTTGGAACAAACCACTTTAATCATGTTTTTCTTGCATGTATATCTTGTAATGTAATAATATCTTGTATTGTAAAATTACCACTGTACATTTAGTATAATAGTGGAGCTTTTTGTAAATGGACTCAACAAATGTAAAACAAATAAATAAATAAATACATGTATGCATGTATGTATGTATGTATGTGAGTTCAACCGATTACTATATTTCTGCTGATGTTCTGTTTCATGATTCTTGTCAGTTTTTTTTTGTCAGTCTGTCTTACAGTTGGTAGTAAAGTTATTCAATCACTTTATTTTATGTGAGGAAATCAAAATATTCTCACAGCGTCAAGCAACCTATCTGTTCAGCTCAGATGCCATCACCATGTTTCATTTCCTCTGAGTTGGCCATTGCATCTTGTCTGGTTTTCCTCACTGCAGTAGATTGCATTATTAGTCTGGCAGTTGGTGCGGGGGGGGGGGGTTAAGGCTGTGAGCTATAGTTCATGTAGTATAAGGTTTGATTCCCTCAGCCCTCATTTGCCCAGACACTGCCTTTGAGTTACCTCTATAAAGGCCCTGTGTGTCTAATGACCCTAACTGGTGAACAAATAGATATTGCTAAACCTGTGTTTCCAATCTCTTGCATTACCCATATGTCTGGTTGTAAATCATTGCTTTTAGCATCACACATCCACTAGCAAGGGGACTATTACTAAAACAGTTTGTCTTTTTGACACCACAGGTAGACCTTCTGCTAGCACATAAGACTCTGGAGTGAAATGACCACCGAAACCACGTGGGAAAGTGTTAGGGGGACTTGTGCTCAGTAATCTGCCAAAAGCTGGCTTTCACTGGGAAACTCCACATCATGTGTAGTAGCACTACTTCTGTGGAAAAACATCCACTATTGACATCTAATGCCTCTGCCTAACAGGCAATCACTTACCATTGAAGGAGTAAAATATATATTATACTGTAGCTTTAACCTGGAATGGGAGTACATCTAATATCTGGCCATCATTAGCTCTTTAAATAGAGGTAAAATCTTCCATTCCAGTAACTTGGTTTGGTGGTCTTTGCTTAGCCATTGACAGGTATAATATTTATATGGAATAGACCCAAAGTTCTTGAGGTCTTAATGAAATTAGTCACTTTGTCTGTGAGCCCCGAGGTTTTTCTGATGGGTGGATCTACATGTCTAGTGGCAGCATGAATGAGATGACATATGAGAGACATTTTATAGTAATTTCGGAAAGCTTATTTTTGTTTCAAATAGGATATGCCATTCTCCATCTTTTAAAACAACAGCTCTTTTTTATTTTTCATATTGGCCAGATACATGGACAGATCCTGGATTCCCCAAATCCTGATTCTAGAATTTTTCAGCAGTAGCTGTCTTTACTCTTTTTTTGTATTGTATATCTACATATATCTAAAGCTGCCTACAATGCAACCAAATGGCAATGCTTACTAATGTCTGGATACTAGCAATGTGGCCAAAATTGAAAGAATGACCTGTAACACTAAGGCCTGTTAGAGCCAGCATATTTCCTTGGATTTGATGCAATAGATCTGGACAACCAGACAATAAAAGCTGAAATCTGGCAACTTCCCCCTGCAGCATTTTGTGGGGATTGATGGGAACAGGCTGCTGCATGTGCAAAATCCATGCTGCTAGAACACCTTTTCTCATATACCACTAAGAAGCGCAGGAATAGGGTTAATCCTCTAGTACATAATCATTGTGTCATTAAGTGTACATAGTGGTTAATTGAAGATGGAATTTTGCAGGAGTTTACTGACTATATCAGTCTACTGTTTGATCTGTAGGACCATTTCAGAGATATCAGCCTCATTATTAAGAATAGACAGAAGTAACTCTTGCTTCATAACTTTATGTGGTATGAGACAATGCACAAAATCAGACACACTGACGATGCTCAGATATTTCCTAAGTTCTGTAATGAACTTTTTTACTCCGTATTAGATATCCTGAAATATTGTCTTCTTCTGGATTTTCCCAGTTAGGGGTCGCCACTGCGGATCACCTGTTTGCTCATGATTAGCAGTGGAGCTTCACAGTGTCAAGTTGCCAGCCTGGCACCCACCCTTCCACAGGAGGCACACACTCATGCCTAGGGCCAATTTGGAGTGCCCGATCCACCTACAGCATGTCTTTGGGAGGAAACTGAAGCACCTGGTGGAAACCCACGAGACAACAGGGAGGACATGCAGACTCCACACAGAAGGCACCCCAGCCGAGGATCGAACCGGAGAACTTCTTGCTGTGAGGCGGTAATGCTAACCGCTGCACCACTGTGGCCACCCAAATATTGGAAAATTGTCTATCCTACATTAACATCTACAGTTGCAGGATTTATGTGCATATTTTCACTTTGTGGGGTACAATACTTATAAGATATCCTGCAAAATGAATATGATTAAACCATACTTATGTCCTGCTTTTTGTTTTTAGCAAAAAAAAAATCCCGAATTCCATCTTGAACCTTTATTTTACTTTTCCTTCTAGATAGTCTACAAACTATGTCAACCAGAGCTCTACATTTTGCTTATACTATAAAATCTTACTTATTATAATAACCTCTGACTTATGAGACAAACTCAAGGTTATGCTACTTAATGCTAGGAGCCTAAACAGGAAACTGCACTCTCTGAAAGCACCTCTCACCTTGGAAGATGCTGATTTCTGTGCAGTCACAGAGATATGATTTAAGGCTGCATAGAGTACCCCGGCTGTGCAAGGCTACAATGCCTTCCACACATTCAGACCCCAAAACAAGCATGGAAATAAGCAAAAGTGGAAGTGTATCCATCTTCATTAAACCCAAATACACCTTGAGACTGGTTAAATAGTATGACTCTCTTGAGTTACTCTAGGCCCAACTAATGATAGGTAAAACACCCTACCTCATCATAGTTAGCTACAGGTCCCCCTCCATGAACCAAGAGAAGTACACTGCCTACTTGGATTTCCTAGAGTCACTCACTATACAACCAAACACTTTAGTCATGGGAGATTTCAATTATCCTTCCATCAACTGGGTGACATACACGAGCAAAAACATGCTTGTCCTGAGGTTCCTGGACTTTGTCAACACAAATCCGCTGGAACAGTTAGTTTTCACCCCTCACAAGGGGCTTAAGTGTCCTGGACTTGGTTCTCACCAGCATGGGGGGGGGGCACTGCACTACTCCCTGTGTGTTGCCCTCCCTGGAATAGATAAGACCATACATTTGTCTTGTTTCAAGTATCGATCAGACCTGACATCCCCAAGGGAGCAAAAAAAAAAAACTGAAACATTTCTCCAAAGCAAACTACAGCCTACTAAGTGATGGCATAAAAAGTTTCAAACCCCCTGCTAACTCAGCCAACAATGA
This sequence comes from Protopterus annectens, assembly GCF_019279795.1. Lineage (NCBI taxonomy): Eukaryota > Metazoa > Chordata > Ceratodontiformes > Protopteridae > Protopterus > Protopterus annectens. The sequence goes on along the minus strand of NC_056731.1, from coordinate 811,997,492 downwards.
CTCCTATATAGAGGAGTACACAGATATACAACCACTTAAACAACTGTATAGACTTGGCTGTACCTGAGCAGATCAAAACCAGGTCCTCCCGAATAAACAAGCCACACTGATGGACCTCAAGTATAAATAGGTTATATAACAAAAGGAAGAAACTGTTATCTAAGAACAAGAGGGAACTTACTCAGCAGAGGAATAATGCCCTTCATAACGAACAAGTAAATCAGATTTCTTGTAAAGTCCACTAAAGCTAGTTATGAGGCTAAATTAGCATCCCTAGATAAAGATATCCATAAGGCACTCTTTAGCTGTGTCCAAAATCTGAAAGGAAATACCCAACTATGTGCTGAACTTATAGTGGATGGTATCACTCATACTGAACCCAATTAAACTGCCAACCTGCTAGCTGATGGATTTGGCACAAACTTCACCCCCCTGTCTGCATCAGCCATAACCCAAAACATACTTGACATCAGTCTTCTACTTAGTATCTCCAAAGAGCAGGTCATATCTGCACTATCCAGGGCCAAAAACACAGCCTTTATGAGACCACATAACATCCCAGGCTGCTTACTAAACAATCTAAAACAAGACCTAGTAGAACAACTTGGCATTCTCTTTAACCATAGCCTGAGCTCTGGCATTTTTCCATCAGAGTGGAGAACTGCAACAGTAACCCCATTGCACAAAGGGGGTTCATCAATCGACCCTGGGAACTATAGACCCATAAGCCTAACCAGCCTTTTCTGCAATGCCATGGAAAGAGTCATCATGGACCTTATCAACAAGGACATAGGCAACCTTCAAACTATTGACCCAACACAGATTGGCTTTGTTAAGGGTAGATCATGCTTAATAAACCTGATGGTCTTCTTCTGGAATGTCACCAAAGCCCTGGATGACGACAAAACAGTACATACCTCCTATCTTGGCTTGGCCAAGGCTTTTGACACAACCCCCCACTCAGGAATTATTGAGGAACTCTCCCAGCTGGGGATTAACTCATATGTCACTAGATGGGTAGCCAATTGGCTCACTGACAGAATGCACACTGTTAAAGTTGTGAGTTCACCTCTACCACTTAACCAGTTACCAGTGGTGTACCACAAAGATCTATGCTGGGCCGTCTACTGTTTGGAATCTATGTCTTGGAAGTCCAGGTGAAAGCAGATGGCCTGTGGCTTATCAAGTTAGTTGATGATTGCAAACTAGTTGCAATCATTGATTCCCCCAATAATGTGATCATATTACAAAAGGGGCTAACACAGACAAATAATTTATGCCAAAGTCACAGACTGAAACTAAACACAAAAAAAGTGCATTATTATCCCCTTTGGCAAAGAGGAAGTCCCTGTAAATTACAATATTGACAGTACCCCCCTAAGCACAAACCCAATGGTGCGAGATTTGGGAACACAGGTTGATAGCAACCGAAACTTTGATCACCGTGTGTCAAGAGTGGTAAGGAAAACCTTCTACGTTGCACATCTCATAAGTTAGGGCATTGCATCCAAGATTAAGGATGTTATAACTCCTCTCTACTTGACCATCGTCAGACAACTAATAGAGTACAATGCTGCTTTTTGCATGTAACTCATAAGACACTTGCAGCAGCTGGAGAGACCACAGAGGTTTCTCACCAAGAAAATTCATGACCTCCAAAATATGACCTATATGGAAAGACTGAAAGCCCTGTCACTGTACTCTTGTGTCCTACAGGCTGCTGAGATGTGACTTGTGCCTGGCCTACAGAGCAGTCTCTGACCCCTGTCCTGATGGAAATGCTGCATGTCTACAAATCAAATGGGACAAGAGTCATTCACTCCAGGGACCTCAAACTAGCTACTGACATCAAAAGAACATGCTGGAGAGACAGATATATCTCCCTGAAATTGCCACTTCTCTGAAATAAACTCCCAATTTACATGAAGCAGAGCTCCTCAATGACCCTATTAAAGTGCAACCTAGACAATTAGATTTGAGACAGTAAATTCACCTTGGGGGTGGCACCTATGTCTCTCATGGACAGAGGCAGTCAGTGCTGATCATAGGCTCATCCTGCAAATAAGGTAAGGCAGGTATAACATGGCTAAGCTTGTAAAGGCCCTAGGGCCATTAGTCTAGTAACCTCTTATGAACCTATGAACCTATACCTCCATAACATGATGCCAGTCCCCTCCTCCATGCCAGGCAATACAATAAACTGCTGTGTGGGGAAGATCCTCAGTGCAAAAATCTTTGGATGAACTGTCCAAAGTTCACATAAACTCATTTCAGTGACATTCTTATTCTATTCAAATTGTAACTAAGCAATGTGTGCCCTTAGTGCCCATGTCATTCCAGAAAGTAGACATAAAGTGGGCCACTTTCTGAGATGGAGGTAAACTTCCAGTACAGAACTGAATTTTGATATTTTTTTCACTAAAGTTCAGAGCTACATTGTAGCAGCAGCACTATGTATGTACAGTATAAGCTGTAGCTTTTCTTTTGTTTTTGTACCCTGAGGGGTACAGAAATGGATGGGACCTAGTTTTAGCAGTGGACATTTTTTTCTTTTCCTACTAGTGTCACATAGGAGAACAATAGCAGGCAGTAGGTGAGCCAGCTATGGCCCTGTCCCTACCTCTCATCTTGCAGGCACTGCAAACAAGTACAATGGTTCTTGAAATGCAGGTACATTCATCCCCAAAAATAACATATATAATATAGGATATTATCAAAGATATAGTGTAAAATCTGTAGACATTAGTGAATGACATGCAAAAATCTACCTCACAAAGTTATTTATTTTTTGCTTCTTGAAAAAAATCAGGTGTAACAAGTTGGTACTAAGCTTCAAAGTTGTATGATGGTGGAGGTTAAGAATATTGTATTTATTTATTTATTTTAAAACAGTGTAAGAAACTTCTCTGTGTGGAAGATTTTCAGTCCATTGACATTTGATAACTGGGAAAGTCCGACTGAGTAGATGCCCATTTTCAGCGGAGGCCTTGGGAGAAAAGCTCCAAAGTATATCAATCTAAAAATCTTCAAAATTAATATAGTTTAGATAAATTGAAGGCAAGTTAGTATAATACAAACAGGAAATGCAATATGAAGGGATAGAGAAAACAAGGTTATGGTATATTTGGCTAGAGAGCAGGGGAAAGAAACTGACTGAAGTTAGAAAGAGTAAAGAAGTGGGGGAGGTAAGGAAGTGTAAGGTTGGAATAGGTTATTGCTCATATTTAGAGAAAGAACTTATCCTGGGGTTGAGCAAGAACAGAGCCAGATTTTGGCTAGGAAGTAAGTATGTATTAAAGGCAAATCAAGCCTAAAGATAGGAACTTGTAATCAAAACTAGGCACATCATCCCAAGGATTCAGAAAGAACCCCAGCACTTGTGGTAAGAGCTGTGGTAAAAATAAGCTGTTTACATGATGCAATATTTTGCAATTCAGAGACACAGTAACTGCAATTAGTAAAGACCTCAGTTTCGACTAATCTGCATATTTCTGGATTGGCTTTAACATTGACAACCCATGCATTGCACTGGCACTGGCACCCCCCATTCTCTTTATTATGCACATACACATTAAAGCACATGCACCCATTAAAGCACACACAGACACACACACACACACACACACACACACACACACACACACACACACACACACACACACAGGTACACAAAGACACACAATGAGACATGGACACAATCTCTTGCTTGTCCCTGAGTTGACAGAACGTTTTCATCCTTCTCTCATATATCACTGATACAGTCAGTCAGTAATGGCAAACGTTAGAGTGGCAGCCTACTTAATGTTTATAAAGTACATGATGATGGTAGAACTGTTGCTCTCTTACCTTTTTAAGTGTGTTCAAGTAATACTGCAAAAATTCTCCCTAGTGTCATCATGTTCCTCCTGATTTGTAATGAAGCCTCTCCCACTTAGACACACTCCTGCTTTTGCCTTTTATATGTATCCTTTCCCTTATAAGACATGAAGTGTTACAACCATTGAATCATACCAGACATTAGATTTTCATACTTCATATTATGTAAAACAACCATGGCTACGCTAACTGATTAGTAAAAGTAGCAGGTTAATGCTGCAGCTTTCCCCTGTTTTGCTTTACATATTTCGTTTTCTTTTTTTAAACACATAATTAATGTTTCCAACTCTCCTTGGTGTGTAGTGATGACACAGAGGATTAATACTTTCTGTATGATGTGAGTATGTGCTGAGTTTGAATCTGTTCTAGTGCCTTTATGGCATACTATATAGGGTACCCCTGGTGTCTAGTGCTCTCCCCAACCCTAAATGCCATTAAGCCACTATGCTCAACAGTTAACCCCAGTAGCTAGTGTCATCCTCACAGTTTTAGAGGATTTGATCACAAACACATCACAGACACAGTCGCACTCAGACACTCACAGATTTACTCATGTGCTCACATGCTCATCCATTCACTCATGCACACACACACACACACACACACACACACACACACACACACACACACACACACACACACACACACACACACACACACACACACCTACTGTATCCCCTAACTAACCCCTATAGTGACCTTTCTGGCAGACGCACACTAACACTTACACTCTCATATAGATTAACACACCCCAACAACACTGCTTGCCTGCTAAACTCCCTGGGACTTAATTCTACTAAAATGGGTGAGGAGAAGCTTTTGGAAATGCTTGTAAACATAAGAGGCCACAAGCAGCCGTGTTATAGGTTAGTTGCATAAATGCCTTACTGCTGGCAGTTCTGCGGGGAAGTACATAGATAATTCGCATATGTCTCTCCCCTAAAATACATCATTAGCATTTAGGACAGCCACAGAGGCAGCCTGCTATGGTGCTGCATGTGTCTGTGCTAAAGCACCATAGTAGGACTGTCTCTGAATATGAAATTACTAGTGTGAGTTGTACACCTTACAGTAACTGTTCTGAACTGGCACAAATATGAACGAGTAAATCATACCTGAAAATAGGTATGTATCTCCAAAACAGGACATTCTAGATGAGTTATGAGTTGAGAGGTCTAGGTTTCACTAACTTTTTCAGTGTTTAGGGCAACACACTTGTGTTATATACCTTCTGCCAAATGCCATACAATGGCATCTGTAAAAGCTGGAGCATAATTGTCTCATTGTTGCTGCTATCTCAATGTCATCGAGCCTACATTCTAACTTTTAGCTTCAGATTAATAAAATGGAGTTGTGAGTCATGAAAAAATAAAAGTCTTTCCAAGAGTTTGCATGGTAAGAGAAAGGTAAAAAACTACCACAAAAAGCCTATGCACTATAAGTTTATATTAACTGCTTACAGTTCACCGGATTTTTTGATTGTACCCTGTTATAATAGCATGTAAAAGTGAAATAGTATGTTATGTACACCACTTACACAGACATAACATATATTTAAATAGTTCTGGCAGCAATGATGATATTTTTTCTTGTGCATCAGTCAAATAATGTTTGATATCTTGAAACAGTACATGGAAGGTTGCAGAAGGCTTCCATGGCAATAAGAAATCATGCACTAGATGGTGCACCAGCAGAGCATAGCCATAAGGAATGTTGCATTAGGAGACACACCAACACCAGACCATGGCCATAAATAATGATTTACTAGGAGGTGCAACAGCCAAAGGCCATGACCATAAGGAATGAGACACTATCAGGTACACAAGCAGTAGACTCTGGTCATAAGTGGTCATAAGGAAAAAAAGGAATGATTTACTAGAAAGTGGACCAGTAGCAGGCCAAGGCCATAAGGAATGAGGCATTAAGTAATGCACCAACAGCAGCAACCCACGGTCATATGAAATGATTTGCTAGGAGGTGCACTGGCAGCAGGCCATGGCCATAAGGAATGATGCACTATGAGGTACACCAGCAGTAGCAGGCCATGGTCATATGAAATAATGCACTAAAAGGCACACCAGGAGCAGTTCATGGTCATAAGGAATGATTCACTAGAAGGTGTACCAGCAGCAGACCATAGCCATGATGAATGATGCACCTAAAGTTGGACCAGCAGCAGGCTATGGTCATAAGAAATGATTTACTGGGAGGTGCACTAGCAGCAGATCATGGCCATAAGGTATGAGACACTAGATGGTGCACCAGCAGTAGGCCATGGCAATAAGGAAAGATGTCGTAGAAGGTGCACCACCAGTAGGCCATGGTGATAAGAAATGATGCACTAAGAGGCAAACCAGTAGCAGACCATGGTCATAAGGAATGATTCACTAGGTAGTGCACCTGCAGCAGGCCACAGTCATGATGAATGATGCACTCAGAGGTGCACCAGCAGCAGGCTATGATCATAAGAAATTATTTACTAGGAGGTGCACTAGCAGCAGGTCATGGCCATAAGGTATGAGACACTAGATGGTGCACTAGCAGTAGGCCATGGCAATAAGGTATGATGCCGTAGAAGGTGCACCACCAGTAGGCCATGGTGATAAGAAATGATGCACTCAGAAGTATACCAGTCCATGGTGATAAGGAATGATTTATTAGGGGGTACACCAGCAGCAAGCCATGACCATTAGGACTGAGACACTAGGTGGTGCACCAACAGTTCTCTGTGACCATGAGAAATGATGCAATCATTCAGTAATGTACTTTGTATTTCTTAGGAAAGAATTGTAGAAAATTCTGCCTTAAGCTGACAGGGGTAGAATTTTCTTCCTTATCAGGGAAAAAAAAAACAAATGCACTTAATGTGCGTCTGTTTCAGGGCAGCCAGGGAGGAATATCTAGTTAACTGAATCACTTAGATTTACGCAGTAGACAAATATAGGTTAAACCCAGGACTGCTGCTGCTGAATGTAGATGTAACAGCACATGAAAATTAAACCTCTGCACCAAACTGCCAGACAAGTAATGGTTATGTACAGGAAAACTAAACACAGCAATGCTGTTGCTTCAGGATCACAGCTCCATATCCATCAGAAAGGCCTTCTTTCTGTACTATTATTTTCATTTTAGGTGTGTTAATGTCAGGCTTGAGCTGCATTCATTTCTTGTCATTAGGGTAGTTACAGCCTGCTAGGTCTATGACCTATTTTTTAGCAGTTGCCACCTTGTTCAATAAGACAGTAAATGCTTTTTTTTTTTATTATCAAGTTCTTTCAAAAAATCTTTCTTCTAGCAGGGGAGACATTAACCTTTCATTGCCTGTCTTTTTTCTTCTGTTGCAAAAAAAGTGTTCTGTCTTAAATTTGTAGAAAAGGCAAAGGAATGCTTCCCCACTTTGTAGCTACTTTTCTAGCATAGCTGTTGATATACCATGATAGAGCACTGACAACTTAAACAGAACATTTATCAACCTCACATTGGAAAAGCCTGTTATTGTCCTTCATATATATATATATATATATATATATATCCCATGTGTCACAGCTCTAACCTTTAACCCCAATACTAAAACCACATTAACCCTTAACTCCCATCTTTAATTGTGACCTTGCCTATTTATTCTAATCCAGCTCCAGCTTATACCCTTAACCTTTAAGCCTAACCCTAATACAATAGGGTAATCTTCTGTCTGTATTCTCAAAACTTGGGGACACTTTTTATAAAAATGTTGTTAATATCTCAGAATCAATATATTATGAAATATGTACCCTACCTTACACGGTACATATGAGAAGGAAAAGCATGAATCCTTAGAACATAGATGCATTGTACATGTCAAAAAGAATAAGGTTACTCTCCTTCTAAATGTGACAAGTGCGGACATCACATAAACTATGATAAATACTGAAAACCCAAGGAAATTCCTCCTTAAAGCTTTCATTAAAAGATGAGTGGCATTAATTTTTAGAGCATATTAATGTGGAAATGTTCATATGTTAGGATTTCTGCCATAAAAGTATTACAGAATTAAGAATGTGTTAGGTTTACCACCATATTAACTATTAGCTGTTCCCAACATACATACCTAAGGGAATAGAGCCCAGGCTGGGGCTCCCATATTATTTTTTAACTGCACACAACCTAAATACTTAAGAGTAAGGAAACCTAGCTGAAAGCAGTTAGATGAGAACATACCAGTACAGTAAAAGTGCTACTGCATATTCTGTCTTTGCGTATATGTGTTAATGGGACATTTGCCAAAGGGGATTCTGGAGTTAGGAAGATAACCTTAATACAGTTTATTTTCAAATCATTGCAGGTATAACTCTAAAGGAGGCTAATTTCCTATTCTTCATGCTTTGAAATGAACACTTATTAGACCATTAACTATTTTTAATGTATATATTATAGACACCTGTGTGCAAATTCAGGCATATAGTGATATATAACGGCATGCAGGCAGCTTAACTCTAAAGCAGGCTAATTTCCTATTCTTCATTTCTTCATGCTTTGAAATGAACACTTATTAGACCATTAACTATTTTTAATGTATATATTATAGACACCTGTGTGCAAACGCAGGCATATAGTGATATATACAGGCATGCAGGCAGCTAGACATATGTGCAAAAAAGATAAACAGGCAGAAAAAACTTGTTAAATATTCAGGTAAGTGTCATGATGTTACAACACATTTTTGTCATCCAAGCCTGATCATTTTCAGATGTCTGATGCATTTAATTTTTACCAGTCTCCCCTAAAGGTGCTGTTTATTTTATTATTTGCGTGGGCTGTCCACTTGATAAGAACAAATAATGTTGTGCACTGGTAACCCACATAAAATATTTGTTTATTTAAATAATTTCTTAGTTAGCCACATAAAACACATATTTATGAAAGGAGTTGTACTAAACTGTGAGATTCTTTTTTTAACAAATGAGGTTTTTACTTGTGGTTTTTGTGTTATCGCTGAAGAGCTAGAATGTAAGTTCGTGGGAGGAACTATAGAAATCCTTCATTGAAGAAATATAGCAGCCGACAACAACAACATCCTCAAACGATGTAGCATAAACATAATTTACAGGAAATAGGTTTTTCAGCAAAACAACTGTTTTTCCATTGTTTATCCTTTTTTTCTAAAATTAGTAATGTCTGTTTCATAACCTGCATTGACTTGCATTGAAAGTGGTGGGCTTCAAAGCACCTTTCTACCTCTCTAAAACTTTTCTTTCTCTTCTGTCTTTTTAATAGTACTCATGTTATTCAGTATTTACTGTAATCTCAAAGAAAGGGAAATCACACCAAAATATCAAATTTCCACATAAATACAACTATCAACAAATCTAGACACTAAATAATATTTTGCCTTTTTTTCTATGAAATAATTTTTTTCACTCTGAAGTGAAGGGAATGATTTGCATAGTAAATATATGGAATGTTAAGATTTTGTTTCAGTGTTTAAACAGGACATTGGTTTTCATAGTCAAATATATTTTTCTCACAGTATCATCTTTCTTACCATCATCAAAAAATTCAGATCACACATTATGATTTGTATTGCAAGTTAACATGGAGCACATTCTGGAGGCTAGTTGTAAAGTGGTACCCTTTAAACAATTCCCTTTGTAACATATCGGTGTCATATAGTGCAACAGTACATAAATGAAAACCTAAAATTCTGTTTTGTGTACATATCTATATGCTTGAATACAAAAGCAATAGCAAATATGGCTGGCTGTTGCACAGGTAAGGTATTCAGCTATGTAACTGGCAGCCTATATTTCAGAATAGACATAGTCTACTGAAAGTGTTAGCCAGTGGCTAGAATAAAACAATATGTCCCCTATCGCAGGGGAGGGTGTGGGCTTTCCTGTTATCTGTGCAACCTCTAGTTGAGTCCACTGAACTTACTGGTGCCCAACTGCTGCAGGGGGAAGTGACAAGACGGGGGCCATACATACTGACATCATTGCACATTGCTTCCGTTAATTTTGAAAACTGACCAGTCAGCCACAGCAAGAGGGTTTGGGCTTTTATTCACAGCTCTCTATTTCACTTCCTATTTCAAAACTTTAAGAGAGAGCAGTGACAAGGTGTGCCCTCTGAGAGGTTGGAAGGGCTACCTGGTGAAGTGATACACATGCAATCACCCAGAAAGGAACAACAGAGTCACTTAGGGGAGGATGAATTGGGACTGCAGCAAGATGGAGTTAAGCATTGGTTGAGAGTAAGTAAGGAAGACATGCAAACACACAGAGACACAGACACACACACATGCACAGACATAGAGACACAGACACACCCACAGACACCCCCACACACATCACAGAGACAAAATGGATAGTGGAGAACAGAGCAAAATTTGTGAACATACTAAGCCCTATATATAGCCTTTCTTGTAGTAAAACAACTAAGGATAAATGGAATGCAAGAGCAGCCAAGGAGTACATAAGCAGAAGCCACATACCTGATCATGCAGCACATCACATGATGGATGCTCCATATGAAAGTTAGCACAAAATATGCATACTGCCTGAGCTGCAATTCTAGGTCAGATAGAGTAAATATGATATGAGATATGCTTGGGGAACCCCCAAAAAAAAAAAAAATTAATAGGCATCTAAAGGCCTGCAACAGTAACCTACATGCATCCCTGAAAACTTGAGATGGCTGTCACTGTCATGCTGACAAATCCACTTTAATCACTAATGTATGAACTTCCTCATATGTAGAATATTGCATGGAACCAAACCACTGTAAGCTCATCAAAGCACATATACACTATATAACATATATAACATAAAGGTCCTACCAAACACCCTAATATTGGGTGATTTCAATTACCCAAACATTAACTGAGAGAACTACTCAAGTGCTAACTCCCTTGCCCAACATTTCCTAGAATTTATAAACTCAAACGCCCTGGATCAACTGGTCAACACTGCCACCAGAGGTGACAACATATTGGACCTGGTCATCACCAACATGGGTGACCGGTGTTCCACACTGGAGGTCAACCTCTCACTGGTTAGATCTGACCATAAACAAATCACTTTGGATATCCACATCCCCCCACCCCTGGACAAGGAAACCACCATAAAAAACTTTTCAAAAGCAAACTTCACGTTACTTAAGATTGAGGTGGAAACTTTCAAAGCCCCCATGCTAAAGGATAACACTGTCCAAGCTGCAAAATCCTTTACTAATGCATTTGACGGGCACCTACAAGAATGCATGGATTGTGCTATCCCAAGCAAAACCAAGACTCACTCCTCCAAGAAAAGGAAACCAGTCTGGTGGACCCCTGCCATAAACAAGCTACACAATAGAGGGAGGAGACTAGTACAGAAAAGAGTAAAATCCCAAGAAGGGAAGACAACCCTGATCAGCATCAGCAGGAATCTACGATCCCTCATAAAATCATCCAAGGCTAGCTTTGAAAGAAAAATTGCCAAGGATGCCAAAGATAACCACAAGGCATTCTTTAGCTATGTCAAGAATCTAAGTGGCAATGCTCAGATCTGCTCAGAGTTAGTGCAGAATGGCACAAAATACACTGAACCGACTGATATCGCCAACATCCTGGCAGATAGGTTCAGTGCAAACTTCACCCCCCTCTCACCCCCAAAAGGGCCCATAACCATACCAGAAGAATATAGAGCCCCTGAAATCATAGACACTCAGGTTAAAACAGCCCTCTCCAAAGCCAAAAACACAGCATCAATGGGACTGGATGGTGTCCCAGGCTGCATCTTACATGAGCTCAAAGATGAACTAATCCCTCACCTAAACACACTGTTCAAACTCAGCCTCTCCAGAGGCTACATACCTATAGTGTGGTGCACAGCAACAGTTATTCCGCTCCACAAAGGTGGAGCCACAACAGACCCCAGGAACTATCGACCTGACTAGCTTGGTCTGCAAGGCTATGGAGTGCTTCATCATGGAACTCATTAACAGAGACACTGGAAACCTCCAAACACTGGACCCTATGCAGTTCGGCATTGTTAAGGGCAGATCATGCCTCCTGAACCTGGTGGACTTCTTTGAGATAGTTACCAAGGCTATAGATGAGGGTAAGGTGGTACACATAGCCTACCTAGACCTCGCAAAGGTCTTCAACACCATTCTCCATTCTGGTATTATAGACAATCTCACCAGCTTGAACATAAACCCCTACGTCACAAGATGGGTTTCCAACTGGCTCACAGACAGAACCCACATGGTGAGAGTTGCGGGAGCTAGGTCTGACTCTAAACCGGTTACAAATGGCATTCCCCAGGGCTCAGTCCTAGGACCCCTCCTGTTCAGTATATACTTCTCAGAGATACAGGCAAGCACAGGAGGACTATGGCTGACCAAGTTCACAGATGACTGCAAACTAGGGGCTATAATTGACTCTCCGGCTGACACAGACATCCTCCAAAAGGGTCTCACTGAGACAGATACCTGGTATCAAAATAATGGCCTCAAGCTAAATGCCAAAAAGTGCATAGTCATCCCCTTTGGAAAAAACAAAGTACCCACAAACTAGCACATAGGTGGTAGTCCCCTAAATATGGAAGATGTAATAAGGGATCTGGGGACCCAAGTAGATAGTAATCTCTCCCTTGATAATCACATTGCCAAAGTGGTTAGAAAATCCTTCTATGTGGCCCACCTAATCACAAAAGGGTTCGCATCCAGATCAAAAGTTGTCATTGTGCCCCTCTACCCATCACTCATCAGACCCATCATAGAGTACAATGCCCCATTTGGGATGTACCTTACAAGACACCTGCAACAGCTGAAAAGACCACAGAAGTACCTCACCAAGAGGATCACTGGCCTCAAACAGATGCCCTATGCAGCTCGACTGAAGAAACTCTAGTTGTACTCAGTTGCATGCTGCCTACTCAGAGGTGATCTCTGCCTGACATACAAGGCCATGTCCAACCCAGAATTGATGGACATGCTCCACCTAAAGAAAACCATATCCCCATGAGCCACACACTCTAGGGATCTAAACCTCACTACAACAATAAATAGGATGTGCTGGAGGGATAGATTCCTGTCCCAGAGACTTCCCATGCAATCTACATGAGGCAGAGCTCCTCACTAACACTCTTTAAGAGAAACCTTGACGAGTGCATGAGAAACAGAAAGTTTACCCTGTGGATCACTTCAGTGACTCTGCTGGACAGAGGCACAGGGAACTAATCTAAGGGGGCGGCAAAAGCCAACACATTCTGGCTAGGCTTATAAATGCCTTCAGGCAGATAGCCTAGTACCTACCTATGAACCTATGAACCTATAACACAAGTATAATAAATGGTAACCATTTGAAATGTTGGGACTTGCTAGAGCAAGTCCTGAAATGCGGAGATTGAATGGACGAAAGATCAGACTTGTATATACAAAGTGCGGGATGCCATTCCTCAGACTATTCCCTTTTTTCTGGGGTATCTCAGAGTTGGTATATATAAGTTTGAGGGAAGACTCTCCCCCTAGAAAAGAAGTTTTTAGGAGAAGAGCAATTTTTGAGAGTCTCTCGATTTTTGGTCTTTTTTTGGCTTTTTGGCACTCTGCTTTTTAAATGTCAGTGTTTCAATAGAGAGCTGTAATAAATACTAATTACTCTGTTGTGATCTTAATTGTAAAATAACTTTTGACTTACATGGAATAATTTATTCATAGACCTAGTAGAGTAGCTTTTAGTATAAATAATTTCAAATCAGTTAAAAGTATATTAGAATGAAAATCTCAACAACATGAGTATTTAGCTAGTATTAATTATTGCTTGTGTTTTAAAGCAGAGGTTTGTTTTTTATATGGTTCCTCAATTTTATTGGTCATTTTAAGTTATAATATATTAGTGTTCATAAAAAGTCGAATGCATTTTTGGTTATATTGTTATGAAGAAATGTTATGTTTTAAATTAAATTGAAAGCAGCAACAATCTGTTAATTAAAGCTCCCCTGAGTGTTCTGTCATCATGTTGGTGTTTGGTCTTTCTGGCAGAGATTTGCTGGGAATGTTTATGTTCAACAAAAAATTGCCCATATGGTTGGCTGTTAGTTTTATGATCATCTTGGAGACACATTCTCTAGCATGCCTAAATCCATTGTATCCCAATAGAACTTGAAGCAGCATCTAGATGTAGCCTAACTAGTGCTTTGAATGATACCATAACAGCCTTCTCTTTCCTAGAGGTGATGCTTGTGATATCCCACCAAACACACTGTTGATGGTGATATCTGCCATTAGGCATGGCCTTGTTTGCCCTGGCCTTTCTGTTGTAATAACTCCAAAGATCATGCCCATTATGTTTTTTTTCATTTATTAATGGGGAGAATTGTTAATACAGGATGTTAAAAGGGTCATACCAGACTGCATTTCTTATTGTCTCAAATGGAATTCAGTTCAGGGTGGCATGCATGCCATCTTGTAAAGCAGAACTGACAGATTCAAATCCAGTGTCAAGCTCACACTAACCACAGAGCAGCAGGATTAGTCACAGATCAGCAGGAAGAACTCCTGAGATCTACCTACCACTGCCCACAGGTCAACAGGCAAAGCTCTTGAGATCCAGTACTCACTGCCCACAGGTCAGCAGGTACAGCTCCTGAGAACTACCTACCACTGCCCACAGGTCAGCTGAGATCTACCTACCACTACCCACAGGTCAGCAGGTACAGTTCCTGAAATCTACCTACCACTGCCCACAGGTCAGCAGGTACAGCTCCTGAGATCTACCTACCACTGCCCACAGGTCAGCAGGTATAGCTTCTGAGATCTACCTACTACTGTCCACAGGTCAGAAGGTACAGCTCCTATGATCTACCTAACACTGTCCACAGGTCAGCAGGTACAGCTCCTGAGATCTACCTACCACTGCCCATAGGTCAGCAGGTACAGCTCCTGAGCTCTACCTACCACTGCCCACAGGTCAGCAGGTACAGCTCCTGAGATCTACCTACCACTGCCCACAGGTCAGCAGATACAGCTCCTGAGATCTCCCTACCACTGCCCACAGAGCAGCAAGTTCAGCTCCTGAGATCCAGTGCTCCAGAGATCCACCGGTGACTGCCCACAGATCAACAGGTGCAGCTTATGAGATCCACTGGCAGAAAGGACATAAACATACTGATGGGATGGGGGGGGGGGGATCATTGATAATCTCTGAGGATAGCTGGTAATATTTATGGAATTCAACAGCATGGCACATTCTAACATCTTTTACTTGGCAATATATACTTTCGGGGTTCCTAATAGCTTCTACACTAGAGATATTTCACTCAGAACAAATTGGAAGAGAATTCATAACTTGAAAAATGGCTTATACACACATGCCCCAGGAATGGAACACCCTGATAAATATTTCTTTTTTGGGTATAGTTGGCCAACTTCTTTTAGTAATACTCCAACAAAAACATTTTGTTACCATAAAGTGGACTTAAGTTTCTACTTTTCTAATATATTGTTTTTATCCTTCTTCTGTACAAGAGGTATACAGCCTTTTCTCTACTTTCTCCAGTTCAAGACATCTGTACCCATATCTTAGACCTCATGCTGCATCATGTATAACATTTCCATGGCAGAATTGAAAGAGGTGTTATCCAGTGAATGCCCTTCACAATGAATGTACTATAGGATGAAGCAGGCAGTTCTGATATCATTACCACTGACTACTTCTGTTAGTGTCATTAATTGTTAGTGTTACAATAAAGATACTTTTTGACTTTTTTTTTTACTTTGCTGTGCACAGGGGATTCTACACATGCATGCATGTGGACAAATACACACGCGCGCACACACACACACACACACACACACACACACACACACACACACACACACACACACACACACACACACACACACACTCGCACCCACAAGTGCACACACATGCACTTACACTCTCACAAGTGCATGCACACACACACATGCACAAATCACAACAGACAAACTTATTCCATCCAGTAAGCATGACACAGGCTAACTTCCTAAGGATTAATAGGATTAATATTATCATTTGAGCTGGTATCTGGCAGTTTAATACAGAGAGTTGATGCAATGACCTGCTAATGATTCTTACTCTGTAGTCTTGAGTCCTTTAATCTTTTGTTGTAAACTGTGTGACTTTGAACAATTTGCATAACCTGATAGTGTTGCCAGGCACATTTCTTTAGCAGGCTTACTTGGTTAAACAAGTGATTAGAAAGATCTTTGTATGATGAACTTCAAAAAGATTAGCTTCCTACCCAGCCCTGTGATTAAGAAGATAAAGCTGTGACTATGAGCCAAGGTAATAGAGGCAGAAAGTACCTTCATGTTTTAAGCTCAGTATTTAGCCAGTTGCTACCTGCAAAAGTTAGTTTGATTTTGGCGATGTCAGACAAAAAGTTTAAATGTGGGCAGCTTGGTAAAACAACAAGAACTGTAAGCTTATAATATGGTGTAGCAATCACCTGTAATAGCCTATAATATGGTATAGCAAATCATCTGCCATAGTCTATAATATGGTATAGCAATCACCTGTCATAGTCTATAATATGGTATAGCAATCACCTGTCATAGCCTATAATATGGTGTAGCAATCACCTGTCATAGCCAATAATATAGTATAGCAATCACCTGTCATAGTCTATAATATGGTATAGCAATCACCTGTCATAGCCTATAATATGGTATAGCAAATCATCTGTCATAGTCTATAATATGGTATAGCAATCACCTGTCATAGTCTATAATATGGTATAGTAATCACCTGTCATAGCCTATAATATGGTATAGCAATCACCTGTCATAGCCTATAATATGGTATAACAAATCATCTGTCATAGTCTATAATATGGTATAGCAATCACCTGTCATACCTGATATCAGGCTAACAAAAATGGTGCACACTTAGGTAGGGGAATAAACTGACTATTGCTTATATATTGTTGTAGTAGGATTATAGGACATTGGTGCATAGGATCATAAGATCATAGGAGGTTACTAGGCTATCAACCCAGGGAACATTTCAAGCCTAGCCATTTCATCCCAATATAATACCATAGATAGTCTAGTCAATACCCAGGACTGTATTTAGTAATGACTGTCTACGTCCAGGAGGGTTGTGGGCACTATCCCTGGTAAAAAGTTATGGTGCCCCATCCACTTATCCATGCTCCTTTTGAAGAGTGTCATAGAGCTGCCATCCTATCACACAAGTATATATTAAACTACATCTTAAAGATTTGGATTTATGCCTGTATGGCAACGTAGCTTTTGATGGCCACTGTGAGAGACTACAGCATCAATATTAATTAAATCCACGAACAACAAATTAAATGATACATGCCAGCTGATTTCAAAACAGGTAATTTTCCTCTTTCTGACTTCAACCAACTTCCTTGGTGACAAGGATAAAGTTAGTTTATTTCAGTTGATTGTGTTTTCTCTGCTAATTGTTGTGTCTTTTGGCTTTTCCCGGTTAGGGGTCGCCACAGCGAAACTCTGGTTCGCTAATGATTGGCAGTAGATTTTTACGTGCAGAGTTGCCGGCCCTGACGCACAATCTTCAATGAAGGTACGCCCATTCATGCATGTCTCCACACAGAAGACGCTCTAGCTGAGAATCAATCAGGACAACGTCTTACTGTGAGGCGACAATGCTACCGCAGCACCACCACTGCAGTTATTGTATTTTCTCTGCTAATTACAGAGTTTAATTCCAATCATAAAAAAAATAATAAACAAACAGTAATTAAAACAAATTATTTGTTTAAAATAACGGTGTTTCTCTCATTGCATCTTCTTCAGTATCTGAATCAGACATCTACGTGGGAATGCTGTCTACATTGTACTTAGAGTATAGTATACCAGTACTGATATGTTGTTTGATTCACTCAGAGTGGTATAGAAATAATGGGTTTGAATTGTTTTTAATGTGGAGTGTGAGAAGACCCATTGTATTCCATGAGATTTTGATAATATTGCATCTTGTTTGCTTTTGCACAGAAGATCCCTACTTCTCAATTGTCCCCGATTTATTGTATATAGTTTCTTCTACTTCACTTCTTCTTCATGGTACATATATATAGTTTTGTACATTTGTTGTACATCTGAATGTAAGTCATCCTAGGTAAATTGCTTAACTGTACTTTCTGTATGGAACAATGCATCACTGCTAATTATAGTTTCTATTAAATTAATAGAAAAAGGGTCAGCATTTGGCATCATAAACAACAGTGTAGCTTTAGAAAAGGTAGAAAGACAGAAGGTAGTTAGATGGTTAAGACAGACAGATTGATATTTAATTTAATTCCAAACCATGTGACTGTACTCCAAGATGTACTGTACTATGCTGCCAGTCTATTAAATAATATAATAGCAGTATGTTGTTCATACCTTTATTATACACATATCCCTTGCATTGTTTAGTATCACCAGCATAACTTTTCAAGCAATTGCATTATGTGGCATGTTGCAGTTTACTTCTAATGCCTAAACTGGTAACATCCTTTTATGCAACAAAAATATGTGGTCTGAGTTAAGGAAGTATCCATGAATTGTAGCATGAATCAGAAACTTCAACATACATAGCCTGTAGTCAAAACAAAACATAGCACTAGTGACTGTGGGCAGCAGATATGGCAGTGTAAATTCTATGTTTTTGTTGGATTCTTTCCCTAAAACACTACCTGGACACCACCATATTAGAAAACCTACAACCAGGGTTCAGATTTCCTCTTCTAGCATTGTTTCACTGGTGCTGCCATAATTTTAACAGCCTCTATGAAATGCTTGAAGACATCTTCTTGGATTTCTTCAAGATGCCTGGGGACAATTCGATGTCCAAGCTGTGAGTACTGAACTTTATTTACATATTATATGAACTTTCTCTGAGGTTTTTGATTCTAATACTTATTTACTTTAGTTTTTGAATTAGTAGACCAGTTTTGTAGATATTGCTGTAACAGTTATTATTAACATATCCTGACTGGACAAAGATTTAATTTGCATGGGATTTTATAAGTAATGCTCTACTTGTCATGCTACATGTACTCACCCCTGACAGACTGCAATGTGTGACCAGTTCTATCAATAGTCTGGTGTGTGTGTGTGTGTGTGTGTGTGAGCGTGTGTGTGGATGTGGGTAGAGTGTGCCTATTTATATGGCAGCAGTGAATGTTGTATTACATTTTATTCAATGGTAACAAGTAACATATGTGTAGCTCTACTGTTGTGTTTACCATTTAGGCCTTCTAATCTGATGGGTGGTTTGAACAGCTAACTCACATGGATACGTTCTTGAAGAATATTTGCTGAGAACTAGGTAATTCAGCTGAAGGACATCTGACCAAATTTTAAGTTTGGAATACTTCACTGAAAATTTGATTAAAGTGATGAGATTGCTACAAAGGGGGTGGTGCTGTTGGCCCAAAGATGCAGCAGCCTGTGAATAGATTATTTAAAATAGGGACAGCTTGAGAGGTATGTGTGTGTCACAGCCAGAAACAAATACTTTACCACAATTGTCTAAAATAAATGTTTGATTATTTTTCAACACTAAACACTTGTCCCAAGTCACATTTGTTTATGTATTAATTTATTACTTTTGTTGAGCAAAGATCTTGAGGTGAATTTCTTGAATCTACTTCTTGAACTCATTAAAAATTGGTTTTGATCAGTGATCTGATCATAATGTTCTATGTTATAATAATGTATTGTATACTTCAATGACAATTATATTGCATCAATCAAGACGTAATGTTTAAAACATTGAATAACATACAACAATGTACAATACATCAAGACCATCTGTCCATAAAAATAAGCAAACTAGGAACTGAATTTATCTTTAAGACTGGACTTTTCAAAAGTCCACATGACTAAAGGAGTATTCAGAAACCCTCTAAAGACATATTGATTCATATAAGCAAGAAGAGCTTAGATGAGGTTTCAGCTGAATGTAAACTATGTTTTAATAACCTTTCCACTAGATGGGTGGTTTGAGTTGATCTATCATCTTTCAATAAATGAAGATACAAAGAACATTTGTATGACCTATGTTTACAATAGCCTCCTTTAAGGCAGATCAAAAATACCCTTCCTTAAAGAGCAGTTGTCAGTGTTGAAAACAGCTGGATTCAATGAATCAACACAGGAAACCATTAATTTCAAAGATTCTGAATCTTCTGACTATACAGTTGGCCATGTGGACATTATTGTCATTATCTCAGCATAGTCTAACATTTTAAACTCAGTTCTGCTAAAATTAGGAATAACTTCATTTGGATGTTTGGTAGAGACTTTCGATGAATTTAGTTGGGAGAATGTAGCAAGTGAGGTCAGTCTAAATACAAAAGTAGAATCTTCTATTTTTTACATTCAAAAATATAGAGAAAACCTTCTAATTTAAACACAGAAAGGACTACACAGTTTATATATCTTGCTTATAAAGAGTTCAGGTGCTTGATGCCGAAGAAAATCGCAAAGGATATAAAATTCTTCAATACTTTATTGATGTCTTAAATTTTGAAAAGCTGCTATGTACCCTTGTCATTAACATATGCAGTCAAAGAATAGGAATTACTTTTATTGAATGTGTTATTATTTAAAGGTGACAATGCTTGGGGGTAGTAAATTATACAGAAAATAGTTTGCTATATGGCAAAAGCTGTCACTCTCATTATGTGACAAATAGTCTTTACATAATAACTGTAACCCCTATGATATGATCAATAATATTCTCAGGGGATGGTAGCAGCCCTTTAGGGCAGAGGGATAAGAGCCCTTACTGTGGCCCATTTGATCGATGAGCATTTAGTGGCATCAGTACTGGATGGGCTACAGGAGAGGATAGGAATGAATGGCATTTAACGTTGCTAATCCTAGGGGATGAAGGTAGTGTAGACTCACTGTGAGGCAGTCAGCCTAGGCTCACTGCAATAAGCAGCATGCTAGCTAAGTGAACTCTGCTCTGCACAATTAGTAAGCCACTTAATCAGGAAGTTGTACAAGTGGCAGTAGCATGCGTGCACCTTCTGAGGGCAGCTGTTGCAGAGCTTTTAAGGCTGCCAGGGGAATGGAAGTTAGGGTCCACACCCTGACACCAGTATGATGCTGCACTAGTGTCCTCACACTTCTCCCTTACCCTTGCCATGGTTCAGGTTGAAAGCAGAGGAGGCTAAGCCATGTATACAGCAGTGCTGGTGAATGTGGAGTAGAGCTGATAGCAGCTGATGGTCAGCTGCAGGGGAAAAAATAATATTCCAAGGGGATAGTTGTTGTGGGTCATCAGGAATACTATGGATATTATACAGTGAAAGAGCATGAAGTATTAATAATATGTTTTATGGTCAGATTATATGCAAGAGTTTTGATAGTAAATATATGGGTTACCTATTATATTCTTGAAAGTCGACAATGTCAAATCTGGCATTGCTGACACGAGAATAGCGAAAGTGCAGAACGTCGAACGGGTAAACGGAAATCTCCGTAAGGGAAGATTTCCATTTACTTCAATGTAGTGTGGTCTCAGCATTGGTATATTTAAGTAGCGGGGGGCAGCCCCCCATGTGGGGGGTGTGGGGGGTCTTGCCCCCCCTGCCTACACCCTTTAGATTTTCTTTTTTTTTAATTTATTTTTTTATGAAAATTCGAAATTTTAATGATTCAATCATTAAAGGTCGACCTTTAGTGATTCGAACCATTAAACTTTCAATGTTCTAATATAGACCCAATATATGGTTATATAAGAACATTAGATCACATAAAAGCAATAAGGAATAAAGAGGTAATGAATTCAGTGACAGCGGAACGATAAGTAGCCCACTCATCTTTGGTACTGGAAGACCAGAAGGTTGTGGGTTCTATTCCCACTCCAGGTGATTGGATTGCTAAGACTACAGTGCAGCATAGTGGGGGTTGCTGCACTACTGAATGTACTGCCCTTTAGAAGACACATTAAACTGAGTTCCCATCTGCTTAACCTGATGGTAGCCCAGGTGGATGTAAAAGATCCCACAGCACCTAGTAAAAAGAGTAGAGTTTTTTATTGATATATATATATATATATATATATATATATATATATTACATATTATTTACATATTTACATTATTTACATCTATTTACATATCTCCATACATTATAAACTTCAATTTAAGAATTTTCTCCCACTCTTTTATCCATAACCAAAACATTATTTTCTCCAGAATCTTTGTCAAAGTCCATTTCCCATTGTATTTGATTTCATTTAGTCTTTCATTCCATATAATCCATGAAACATAAAATATTACTCTGTCCATTTTCTTCACTTCTTCCTGTTTCCAAACACCATAATAACCAAATTTTATTATGTCCATATTTATTTGCTCAAATTTTAAGAAACTTTTCACCCTATTATGTTTATATATTTCTTTCCACAAATTAACTCTGTTACATTTCAAAAACACATGTTCGGTAGTCTCAAACTCTCCACATTTATTAAATATTCTATCTTGCTTTTTCTTGTATGGCATATTTGCCTTACCTTTTCTAATAGACAATCTCCATAAAAAGTTATTACATTCTTTAATCATTTATAGTTATTATATCTCATCATTAAGGCTTTTTCTTATCTATTTCTAAATCTTTCCATGGATCAATGCAATAAAAAGCTTTCATAATATTTAATACCATTCCTTTTTATTTTTTCACATATATTCCTTTTTAGTTTTCATAACACAATTTTGTTTTGGTACTCTTTCATTTCTTCATTCAGAATGCTTTTACTTCTTTTTTTAACTTCCTTCCCACAATTTTTTGTATTTATAATATAGTATTATTTCTTTTATATAAAATTACAGATGATGCATGTGTTATTGGGTTTATTAAATCCAAGCCTCCTTGCTTTTCATATATAAAATCCCTCTCTTGACTGAATTCAATCTAGAGCTCCATGTAAAAAAATACAATCATCATTAGTTCCTTTTCATACCTAATAGGAATCATATAGATGTTAGCAACATAATACAGTTTTCCTATTACCATGGTGTTCAACAAGTGTGCTTGTTTCTATATGAAAATCTATATGATTTCCACAAAAATAGCCACATCTTTTACTTCTTTGAGTACATTATCTCATTGTTTTGTCTGTATTCATTCCTTCCAAATATTATACCTAATATATCTATATATTTTTCATTGAACTCAATACCTTGTATCATACCTTCAAAACTAAATCCTTTACTTTTTGCTTTACACTTAACCCATTTTTTTAATCTATACTTAATTTTTTCATTTATTTCTTCCATCCATACTTTATTTTTAACAATTAGTACAATACCACCTGCATAATTATACACTATTGGCAATTGTACTTCCTTCATTTTGTATCTGCCACTACTTGACATTTTATTAATTTCCTTCACTATTACATTCATAAGTAATGAGAAAATTACACTACTAGCTGGGAAGCCCTGCTTTGTTCCACATTCTATTTTCATGTCTTCCCTAATCCAGCCATTTACATTTCATTTCACATAGTTCCTTTCATAAACTGATTTTATTACTTGTAATATTTTTTGCTTATATTATATGCCTGCAAGATTCCCCATAATGATTTATATTGAATATTATCATAGGATTTATTTATATCCCTATCATAACCTTTACTTCTACATTTTTATTTATGATAGCATCAATTATTTCTCTTATTATCCGTAATAACTCTTGACTTCCTTTTCCTTTTCTTCCAAATACATTTTGGTCATATAGTCTATCCATTGTTTGTAACCTTTTTGTTATTATTCTCATGAACATTTTATTGTCTGTATTATTCTATGTTATAGGTCTCCAATTTTTTATTTCCTCTTTATTTCCTTTTTTTAAATATACATTTTATAACTCCTGTACATATATCTTTCTTTTTAATTCCAGTTTCTAACTATTCACTTATAACTTTTATAAAAAATATGTTTTGCCACTCCTTCATTTCTTTATATATACCATATTCAATTCCATCCAGTCCTGTTGCAGAATTCATGTTAATATCTTTTAACATTTCATTCAATTCTTTCATATTTATTTTTTGTTCTAAATACTTATTACCATCGTTATTTAATTTATCACCTTTATAAATTTTCTCTATGTTTTCTTCTCTTTTAACAAATAATTCCAATACATATTCTTTAATTATTTCTTATATTCCTTACTGCTGTCTTATTTGCCTACCTTCCTTATTCTTTAAGTCTCTTATTATTTTTCCTTCTTTTATTATTTTACTCAAATATAGTGCTACTTCTTCTTTCTTTCCTTGTAAACAATATTTTTGTTTATATAACATGATTCTAATTTTAATTTGATTCATCTTATATATTTCTCTTTTTTCATAAAATAAATTTTTCTTCTGTAATAAATCTATGAATGCTTCTTAACTTAATATCTTATATCTCTCTCTTTCTTTTCTTCTTTTCTTCCTTATACATTCTAAAAACACTTTTTTTATATTTATCTTTAAAATTAAGACACCAAACAGTCCAATTATCAGAAAACTCTCTCATATTCTTATGATTTTTCCATAAGTCCATAAGTTTTTTTCTCTTCTAGATCTAATTCATTTTCATTAATTCTCTTTATTCATTTTCCTATTCTTATATATGCTTCATTTTCCTGTAATTTAACCATTATAGCCACATGATCTGAAAATCCAGCATACCTAATTCCTTTTTCTTTAACTTTTAAACTATCAGATATTAAAAAATAATAATGTTTCTGTCCTAATTTCATTCCTTTTGCAGATCCAGTGGTTATTCTCCTATACACTTAACTTTCTACTTCTCATAATTTATTTAACCATTTTAACATCACAATCGCTCTTTTTTTTCTTAAATTACAATTAAAATCAGCCACCAATATAATGTCCATATTTACACAAACATATTCAAGAATATTTTTAAACATCATTTCTCTCTCTTTTTGTTACATATGCATATACAGCTATAATTTTAAACACATATTTTTTTCCATCTCAAGTCTATTACCGTAATTTATCCTAGTTCCACTATGGTTACATCTAATATTTTAATGCTTTCTTGACATAATAAACATATGCCTGAGTATGTTTCCTTCCCCATGTTCCAAACTACCAAAACATTCCAACGTTTTTCAGTTTGTGTTCTTTTTTCCTCTGTTAATAATCTATCTTCTAAAACAGTAGTATGTGCATCTACTGCAGCACACCATTGTACTATATGTATTCTCTTCCTAAATTTTTTTCATATAGTTCACATTTAAAGCTAATATTTTCAGCTTTGAAGAACAGTTAGTGTAATTAAAATATCCCTTTCTTATTTTCTCTAAGCATTATATTTTTAACTCTTTTCCCTATCAAATTCTTTTTATTTCTTACTGTATACCAGTCAGTGTCTTCCTCATTTCTCTCTTCTGTTTCTTTTTCCTTGTTTTCTTCAACTTCATGTGCAACCTTTTTATCAGTGACATCTTTTTGTACATTTTCTTGTATAACATATTATTCTATCTCTTTATCCTGTACAACTTCATTTTCATTTTCTTGCACATTCATTTCACAATCTAGCCATGAATGACCAAGATTGCCACATTTTTTGTACTTTAAATCACATTCTTTGCGTTATGCCTATTTTACTGCATAAATAACATTTTTTATCACATTCATTGATTAAATGATCATTTTCTCCACAAAAATAACAAGTCTTTAGTTGACCCCTGTATTTCACAAACCCCCTATTATCATGAACATTAATAATACTAGGTACATGTGTAACATTATCATTTTCCATTTTCAGTATTATACCACATCCCCATCCCCCAGTCCATAGTCCTCTTTCACTATATATTTTTGTAGTGTCCATTACTTCTTTACATATAGTTAACAAATGTTCTTTCAGTTATTTTGCTTCAACTTCAGTTCTAAACTGGATCATTATTCTTTTTATTTGTTTGTCTGTAAAAAGCTTGCACCACATATTCTGACCATGGATAAATATTTTTCTTTTGTTCATATGCACCCAAAATGTTTTTCCTGGCTTGCCCAGTTACAAATATCAAGTCACAAAAAAAATCTCTTTTTTAATTAAAATAAATGCTCTTACCTCTTTTGCTTTAACACCCAGAGGTGCTATGACAGAGTCCCAAACCTCATACCTGATCAAACGTTCTTCTTTTTACTGCTCACACTTACTGTATACTTCTTTTTTGTTTCTTTTATTTCTTCTTTCTTCTTTGTTGCTTCTCCAACAGTTTGTGCATAAGTTTTTACCTCAGGAACTTTCTCTGGCACAATCACTTCTTCTCCTTTTTCTTCTTCTATTTTTGTTATGATGTCACTCCATGAAATTGCTGCTCCATTTTCTGGATCACTTTGATTTACCATTTCTTTCAAATAATCATCCTGCAAACCCCCCCCCCCACCAATGGGAGGGTTGTAATTATGCTTTTTTCAGATTTAACTGTCTCTCCATCAAACAATCTCCTCTGACAGTTTTCCTCAATCCATCTTTGTTTCCGGTACAGTCCTTTTTCCTCCAATGTCACTGTTTTTTTCTGTACCCACATCGTCAGAAAAACTTCTGTTAAGAATTCTACCATTTCAACTATGTTTTCAGCAACATTCACTCCAGTTTCAGCAAAAGCTGAATCAGCCATGTTTTCTCCCTGTACCTCCTGGCTGCCTCCATGCCTGGACAGGAAACAGGAAGTCAAGGTGTCTAACACACAAACCCTACCCAAGATCAGGGGAAGTTCCCTGATGCCCTGGCCAAAACTCCCCTATTGGATACATATGACTTTGAGTATCCCTTGAAAAGAGGCCACTTGCCCAATGTGACTAACTCAGTCAACAAAGGATAAATAAAAAATTATTAGTTAGAGCATATACATTTACCATGTGGTTTGGTGTTTATTTCAAATTGTATAAATTGTTGAAAAACCTCTCTTAATTGATGATTTTGGTAGTTTTAGTAATTTATTTTCAAAATTTTAAATAAAATGGAAAGTTATTTTGGATACCACTAAGTATAAGGCTATGAATGACAGCCAGTCAATCAAGCCATAGGTTAGGAACAAAGGAATTGTTAAATTAAAATGATTGTCTATTCAGTCTAATCAGAGATTTGTAACTTTTAACAATAGTCACCTCTTGAATTATAGCCATATATTCACATTTATCAAACTTAGCTAAGCCAATGCTATCACTAACTTTGGACTACTGTTTAGAGATTCATTTAAGCAAATTGCCACTGGTGGTTGACACACCATTATTTCACCTTCCCGATGCCATTTCCCTCTTTACTTGCCTCAGATGATTATACCATTCTTGGTCCATAAGATGCCTTTTAAATGAAGTCTGACTCAGCTTCCATCAATAAGGTGTACCCAATCATTTTTGGAAGCTGCATCAAGGCCCATAACCAACCCTGTGCCAGCACTAATTACCTGCTCAAGCAAAGAAGAAGAGGTGCCTGTGATGTATAAAATACTGTCCTTGTGGTACTTCTACTTAAAGGAGTTACATCAACTGTTCTCAGCAGTTATTGTCCTATTGCCATCCTGTCCCCACTGTTAAAAGTCTACATGCTTAAAAATTGAAAACAAAAATCTATATGCTTAGCTCCTCAAACTCCTTGTTAAAATAGTCTCATATCTAAAATGCTGCATGATTTTAGACCTGGTCATAGCACAGGCACATCTGATGCTACTGACTGTCTCTACATGGAACTAAAATGAAGCAAGTTTTCCAGATCACTGTTCTTATAACTCTCTAAAACATTTGATATGGTCAATCATTTTTAAGTCATGTTTGTTATCTCAAAAGCACAAAGTAGCAATACACTTAGCTACTTGTGAATGATGTTACCTACAATGAGGCTGAAGATGTAGCAAACCTACTTGCCAATAAATTTGGCTGTAACTTTACCACTCCAAACCCTCTATCTGTCGTTAAAGATATATATATATATATATATATATATATATATATATATATATATATATATATATATATATATATATTTGAAACTGAATCATCTCCAGCTATCACACAAGGCCAACTCTTAAAAGTGCTATCAAAAGTTAAAAATACTGCATCAGTGGGTCTTGATGATATCACCAATGTATCTTAAATAGCATGAATTAGTCACACCCCTAAAGTCAATACAGAACAGTTTCAGTTATTCTCTTTCATAAAGGAGGACCTTCCACACACCCAGAAAATTACAGACCCATAAGTCTGACCAGCCTCATATGCAAAGCCATAGATAGGCATCGAAAGACTTATGGAACTAAACAATCAGGACATAGAGAACTTCCAAACACTTGACCCATCTCAGTTTAGACATGTCAAGGGCAGGCCATGCTTACTCAGCCAGGTGGATGTTTGTGAAAGTCTACAAAGCAATGGATGAAAGCAAAATGGTACACACCACATACCTCAACCTGGCCAAAGCTTTTATCACAATTCCCCACTCAGGCATAGTAGAAAAGCTAAATAAATTGTAAATAAAACCATATGTCACCCACTGGATTGTCAACTGTCTCACAGATAGGACACAGGAAATCAAAACAGTGGATGTTACCTCCACAAAGAGACCAGTCACCAGCAGAGTCCCCCAGGGTTCTGTTCTCTGACCTCTCCTGTTTGACATCTACTTTTCTGAAGTAAAAGCCAATACCAATGGGCTCTGGCTGATTAAGTTTCCAGATGCCTGTAAGCTAGGTGTAGTCTGTAAATCCCCATATGACTTAGGCATTCTACAGGAAGGTTTGTTATAAATAAATAACTATTGCCAAAATCATGGACTGAAACTAAACTTGCTTTGAGAAGTCATCTATCCATGGGAACTATGACTTTAACAATATGCTACTAAGAGCTGACCCAGTTGTTTGGGATTTGGGAATTTATGTGGACAGTGACCTAACTTTTGACCAATATGTGTCCATTGTTGTAAGAAAGTCCTTCTATATTGCACAGCTTATAAAGACAAAGTGATTGTATCTAGATCTAGGGATATAATTTTCCCCCTTTACTCAGCCCTTATTAGGTCAGTCATTGAATATAATGCCCCTTTGGCATGTATCTGTCCAGGTGGGTCTCCTACAGATGATCAAACTTTTAAAAGTCCGACTTTCATATGGCTGAGAACATATGATCGAACTTTTAAAAGTTCAAACATTCTGAATGGATATCTCCATGCAGCACGGAACGGGAAGATTTCCCTTTTCCTTACTGTAGTGCGATCTCAGAGTTGGTATATTTAAACAGTAGGGGGTGTGGGTGGCGCAGCCTCCCATGTGGGGGATGTAGGGGGGCTTGCCCTCCTGCTAAAAACGTTCAGGGTAATTTTTTTTCCTTTTTTTATCTGGTGTTTGAACTTTTTAAAAGTTTGATCATATGGTCTTGGCCATATGAAAATCGAACTTTTAATCAATCATCTGTACTAGACTCATCTAGACACATGCAAAAATTAGAATGGCTAAGGAGATATACCTTACTAAAAGAATACAAGGCTTAAACAGCATGTTCTACATGGACCAACTCAAAGTCCTGTCAATCTACTGCTAACAGGTGACCTGTGTCTGGCATTAAAGGCATCCTATGACCCAATACTGTTGGATTTACTGCACACTAGGAAGTGATGGTGCATCAGAAATACTTGGTCTAAGGATCTTAACCTCTTCTGGAAAATCAACAGAACAGTTTTGTGGGACAGGTATATCTCGTAAAAGATACAGCTGCATTGGAACAGACTCCCCATCCACATAAAACAAAGTTCATCCCTGTCCATATTCAAGAACAACTTTGATCTACGGATGGGAAACAGAAAATTTACCCAAGGACTACTGCCCCCTATATTACTAATGAACAGAGGCAGCTCTTAAACACTTTATTCCATGCATGGGTCCCCTCAAATTATCTATGGTATGATCCAATTTATTCTCATTAAGGGTGATATATAATTATCGACCATGAGGTGGGAAGTCCAATCTCTACCAAATGGAATTGGTTAATATGAGCACAAAAAGGTAACTTGGCTAGGCTTAAATTGTCCACAATGGCAGCTACCCTAGTACTTAACTAGGAATCTATGAACGTATGAACCATGACCATCTTCTGGAACCTTCAGTACCTTATGGGATCTGTATCAGTACCTACAGATGGCTAACTAGCTTCCTTAATTACATAGACTCTCTCAACTCATGAGAAATCATTTGGGCTAAATGGTGCTCAATGCCTGGACTTTTCCTTTTCACTGTATTCATTAAGATGTCTTTGTGTGTTGATGACTTTGTCATCCTCCTTGTAGATGACACCATTTCTCTGATCAGCTCTAAACTCTTGAGCAATTTTAACTAATGATCATATTTGTGTCTGATATGCATTTGTATGCAGTATTGTACTAAAAACTCCTTTTATAAATATTTGCATCTTATAAAATGCCTAAGTTCTTTGAGACCACCCTTCAATACTAACACAACAGAAGCCATTTTTATGTGTCAAGATCCCAAGAATGGGAGTGCTGACTGTTCTCTATCTCTGGATCACAAAACCTATGAACATTTCTTATGATAATTCCACCACTCTACTTGATCTGACTATTGATGACCAGTTACAGTTTCATAAGCACATGTGTACTGTATTAACTCAGATGAGTCAGAAGTGTGAACATGATAAAAGGCCTAGGACATTTCATCCCTCACTTTCCGACTCTCTACTGCATCGGGTCTATATTATATCTTCGAAGAGTCAGTTCAGCGAATGGTATTTTACATCAAAATGCCATTCAGCTAACTGTTCATAGTGAGATTGCGGTATTGTGAAGATTGGAAAAGTTGCTTTTTCCTCACTGTAGTGCAATCTCGGAGTTGGTACAGATAATTAGCAGGGGTGGGTGGGTGGGGAGCACAGCCCCTCACAAGAGTGAGTTCACTGAATGGCATTTCGATGTAAAATGCCGTTCACTGAACTGACTATTTGAGGATATAATATAGACCCACTGTATCACCATATCTCATTCCATCCCTTCTCTGTTTTGTGAACATGTTCAGTAAGCTTCAGCCTCTTCTTTTTTACAAACTAGAGCAAGCATAGAATATGACAGCTAATTTTGTAGCAGGTCATCACAGTAGAACCCACCACTATTCTTTGCTTTACAGTTTGTAGCAGTTTGAAATCAAGAAACACCTGTCCCAAATTAAAATTAAATCACCCACAAGCTGCTAAGTAACCCGATATATCTCTCACTTTAACTTATCCTGGAAGAGAACAAACTACATTTTGAGCTTACATTATTCATAGGCTTCTGATATCCATACCTAAATCTAAAAATGTATACAGTAGTTTGTGGTTCTCAGTCCATAGTGGCAATCCTAAAACAGATTTCCACTTGCAGTGTGGCAAACTTCTTTGAAACAAACATTCAAAAACTCATTTGAAAAATTATATCCTTACCAATATAACATTTGTCATTACATGAAAAGTACCTGCATGCAGATGCATGTTATATGTAGAATTTTCTTATAGTTAGAAAGACTTTGGAGATAAAAAAATGTCATCTGTAGGATTTTGGCACATAAAAATATGTTTTTTGTTTTGTTAGTATTGATGTTAGGAAGAAGGCATTTGTCATGCCTTTTAACTACGTTTACTTAACTCCTTTTCATAGCACCACCCTTCCCCTCAAAGTGCTTCTTGGGCTATACAGTATCTTAAGTGTGCTTCCTCTTCCTCCCTACCACCTTATTCTTGTCTGTAAGATCTATCATCTATCCGCCTCACACCCACCATCCCCTACCATGGCCATTCATCATCTAACCTCCCTACTACACTTACGGCTACCATGTATATTTTGTAAATATGTACTGTGCCATCAGCTGTATTATAGTAACTTTACTGTTGCCTCTGGATGTATAGTCCTTCTTCATTTGTCTAATCATTCTTTGTTCATAAATGCCATGTCATTATATGAACTCTGTTTCCTCAACTTGTCTGTCTCTGTGTTCAACATTAAATGGACCAAGTGGTTCAGTTTTCCATGCCTGTAAACAAAGAAAATAGATAAATAAATGTTCTAACTTAATCTTGTCATGATATGTGTACGTTACCTTATAATATTATAGAAAACAGTTATTCACATAAAGACAGCACTGAAAATGGAAACTCCTCAGCTGGACATCCCTGATTGTCAGTTGCAGATAAATACATGATCAACTAACCAACCAACCAAAGCCAGCTATCCTACCATCCAACCAAAAGTGATGATAGGGCTGTTCACTACACTGACACTTTGATGCTCTTTTATTTGCAAAATACATTTTTTTTCTCATTTACTTCAACGCAGAAAGCACCAAGAGTCCTCTTGATCTCTCCCTTTTATAATTTCTCCAAATCTTTTAGGTTTCTCATACCATGACAGGAATGGACCCCATTCCTAAGTCAAAGTATGATTAAAGTTCATGAAATTAGTACTGTTTCAATCTTTGATGTCAGCCAAAAGTGCCCTTCGCAACACCTGCAATGTGCCCAATAATGACTCCTTCTGCAATTCATATGGGGTTACATGGATTGGTAATATATCTAAATATGATTGTAGATACTTTTTTATAAAACCTGTTGCTCCTACTACCATTGGAACTGTCTGGTTAGCTTTCTTCCACATTGCTTTTGTTTCTGCTTGCAAATCCTGATATTTTATGACTTTGTGTCTCTCTGTACACAGAACACTGTAGTCACTGGGTGTGGTGATTTCAATGATCAATGCTACTTTTGTCTTGTTTTCTTGGACCACTATATCCGTTTTTCTACCATCTATCTTTTGAACTGTTTGTCTGTTTCTCCCACATGTTCAATGGACTTTGTAAACCAGCGAGTACATATCCCACTATCTTAGGCCGTAAATATTAATCTTTCATCTCGGTTTGAATTTGCCTCTCCTTAACCATTCCTGCATTTGTTCCTGATCAACATGAGGTTCTTCCAGAACTTTTCTATACTTGCAACTATATTTATGCATTTTCCACATTTTTCGCCTTCTCTTCTGGTCCTTCACCTTATATCTAGTTTCTGTCTGATTTTTATCTACTTCTGGTTTGATTTCCATTCCTGCTTGATGCTGATATGTTTCTGCTAGATTAAGCAGAGAAGTCATCTTAGATTTATTCTCCTCATGTTTCAAAACTATGTTTGGGACTTGTGAGGTCAACAGATATGTGTGGAGTCTCATGACTGCAGATCTATACATGTAATCAATTTCAAGGAGGCCCATCCCTCCTTTGGAACAGGGAATATATAATCTTGGTATACACTGATTTCTATAAATCATTTGGTAAGCATGAAGCATCCTTCTTGTTTTAATATCTAATCTAGCCAACACATTTTGGAGCCAGTCAATCACTCCAAAACTTAAGTTAGGACAGGAAGAACAAATTGGTTTATAGCTTGAATTTTATTCCTAGATGTCAACACAGTCTTCAGGATTAATTTAAGTCTTCTGAAAAATTCCTTACTAAGCTTTATTCTCATTTGTTCATGTTTTATTGTTGATCTTTCATCAATTCCCAAATATTTATACACTCCCTCTTGCTCAAGTTATTTTATATCTCATTCTTGTCCCAAACTGATGTTTTCCTGATGTTGCAGTTTTCCTGCTTTTAAAGTTGCTTATGCACATTTATCAAAATCAAATGATATATCATCTGAAAAAGTTTTGACAACCTGCAGTTGTGCTTTCAGTTCCTCATCTGATGAGCTATACAGTTTTAAATCATTGACAAAGAGAAGATGAGAAGTCTTTACACTTGGTTGTTTTCTAGGAGCCAAATTATAGCCATGGCCTAAGTGGATAAGTAAACAGCTTAATGGGTTAAGGGCAAGGCAGAATAGCAATGGTGACAGAGAGTCATCCTGGAATATCCCCCTTTGAATTTTTATCCCTGGGATAATAATTTGTCCTTTATCATGGCTTAATTGCAAAGTGGTCTGCCACTGTTTCATGGTCACTGTAATGTAGTCGATCAGTGTAGGGTACATTTTGTGCATTTTTAAGCATTCTTTTCCTCTTGACTGTTTGAGGGATTTAGTGTAGCAGTAATCTGATACACTATGTAATCTGACTAGTTAGCAGAGTGAAACAGTTTGTATCACTTTCTGTCTAGTCCACCTGACTTTCATGAATTTTTAATTCAATCCACTATTAATTTATTTATGTACTAACTCCAGGATCGCACTACAGTGGGGAAAAGGGCATATATGTTTTACTTGCCTTGCAGTATTTTGCATTCAGTGAAATGTGATTCGGTGAAATGAGTTTTCAGTGATTTGAGCTTTCAATGACTTGGTGTGGGTGAATTGAAATTCAGTGAAATGTGTTTTCAGTGAATGAAAGTAGATCCATATATATATATATATATATATATATATATATATATATATATATATATATATATATATATATTATGCAATGTTTTCTCAGTTTATAGCATGTTGTCTGTTGAGGTACTGCACATCAGATTTTATATTTTCATACACAATAATTTGAGGCCTCAAAGACAAAAAATATCACTATTTGTGCAGTAGTGAGGGTGAAGTGGCATCAGTATTTGTTTATAAGGCAGGATACTCATTTTACCCTGTAATTTTATTATTAGTGTTTCTCTGAAAATAGGTGTATTATCACTTTGAAGTTGTAGGCAACTGGCAGCTTTAACAATTTAAGTACATACAGAATTAACAGTGTTAATGTCTGCAGTCTTATGGTATGACATATACCTTTCTGTCCATAGTTCAATGAGGTCTTAAACAGTACCATTACAGGAAAGAAATGCATGGATTTTTTTTAAGTAGCATATTCCCCTTCAAGTTAAACATTCAACTCTGTTTGTGAAATTCAGATTGTAAGTTACAGAAATGTCACACGTGAATCACAGTAGTTCAAGATCAAACGAGTCATGCACATCTTGTAAATATAGGCTAAGTGATGGTGCATGTGATTTTGAGGAGGTGCTATCATGAAAACTGGACGATAAGTTGGTCCAATGTCATGACCTACTTAACTCATTACATCTGAGTGACTCCTCCAGGTGCATCTGTAGTTAACTCCTACTAACACCTCTAGGTGTCAAACATTGCTTGTCCATATTTGCATCAATTATTCCAAAACCATGCTATGTACAAGGTTTTAAAATATTTAATCTTAAAGCTTGCACAACGGCAAACTCAACTGCATTAATATTTGACCTTTGTCTAGTACAGGTAAATAGATATTAACTGTTGTTTTATGATATTAATTTGTATACATATAATTTTCATTTTTTTCTAAATATATCAACAACCAAGTAACACAAACAGAGCTCCTTAGCCTCATATGAAAGCTCTCAGCTAGATGAATAAAATGCTGCTGACAGTATGTGTGTAACTTGAGTGGTTGTAGAGATATTGTAAGTTGTTTACAAAATATTACAAATGTAATAGTCACTGTGTTTACTGTGACATAAACTTTAACCTAGAACCTAAAGAATACTACAACTATAAAAATAGTTTCTGCTGAAGAGTTTGCCTTTTATACTTTTTTCATAACCCATATGGTTCCAGAGATATGAACGTTTGTTTGAAATGTAAGGACATAATTTGATTCTGTCAAAATGTTTAGGCTCTGCCCATTGGAAGTTACAGTCCAAACTTCCTGAGCTCCATTGGAATGAATTAGTTAATGCAGGTGATCCCACAGACACTGATCTGACAATGCAGCGGGACTGTGATCAAGACCTCAAATGAGAGGTTCTGCTACATGAACATGAACGTTGATATGGCCTGCATGAAATAAGTTGTGCTTGTTCCTCCCAACTAATTACAGTACTTTCTTGATGTGCACATTTTGTCTCCTGTGATCTGCCCCCACGTGTTCTGACAGTAACCCTCTTCCACCTTCCAAAATTTACTCCTGCTCAAGTCTGGTAAATCCTAACTAGTGTAGGAATAGAAGTGGCCACAGATGTTTGATGTACCACCATACTACACATCAATGTGATCATGGCATCATCCCTACTCTATGCCATTTCCAAGTATTGCACAAAATCTTCATATATACCCTGGAAAACTATGACTATTTCTAGCTGATTCACTGTTGCAGTGCTCTGAGCCATAAAAATGGCATGACATCTTTCCTGCTAGGCAGCCAATGCTTTTCATGTTTCCTGGGCTAGCTGTAATAAATATCTATGCCTAG
The DNA here is from genome assembly GCF_019279795.1 of Protopterus annectens. Classification (NCBI taxonomy): domain Eukaryota; kingdom Metazoa; phylum Chordata; order Ceratodontiformes; family Protopteridae; genus Protopterus; species Protopterus annectens. The sequence continues at coordinate 811,961,403 of NC_056731.1, read as the reverse complement.
ATTCCCTTTGTAAACGTGTCACTGTGGACACTGTCACCTCTGGGTGTCTGCCATCATCCTCAAAGTTTGAAAAAAGAAAAATACTGGGACTTGGCTCCGAGATCCAAACAAAATGTAAGACTCCAAAGTCCAAACGAAGAATAAATGGATAAAAATAGGCCTTTATTCAAAAAACACAAGCGCTTTCACATAGCTTCTTCAGGTGTATGTTAATCAACTATAGGACACACCTATATATATATAAAATGAATCACATGTTCACATTCCAATTAAGTTAAAGGTACAAAACTATCTTGTAAAATACATATATTAATAGATACATTCTTAATAAAAATGCTTTCATATGAATAAAAAAAATATATATATATATATATATATATATATATATATATATATATATATATATAATGGTACTACACTATATATAAAAAATAAACAAAAAATGTTTTGCTGTATGAAATATATACAAAAAATCATCTTCTCAAGCCTCTGGTATGTAGTATGGGTTTCAAAGGTATGCATTCATTGAGACCATGTCCTATATTAGATCTCAACATCACTATCCATCTAGCTTCTGTTTCTTCAGTCCTAAGTCTAACATCCCCACCTCTATCACTCTCAAAGGACTTGGATAGTACTTTAAACAAAAATTTATGAGATTCACCCATGTTATTAACATGCTTAGCCAACGCATTAACTTACACCTGAAGAAGCTATGTGAAAGCGCTTGTGTTTTTTGAATAAAGGCCTATTTTTATCCATTTATTCTTCGTTTGGACTTTGGAGTCTTACATTTCATTTGGATCTCGCAGCCAAGTCCCAGTATTTTTCTTTTTTCAAGCTATCTTTATCAATTGGGACTTATAGTGTTTTATGGGCATTTTTGACTTTTATCATCCTCAAAGTGTTTATGTTGGTTTGGAAATACAAGTGTAGAGGTGCATGGGATTTCTCCCTGTACAAGTGTGAGTGCAATGTCATGTGCCTGACTTTGTGATGCACTGTCACTTCATGTAGAATTACTAACATGTTGTAGGGTGTGAGAACTGCTACTGAACCTGAGCACTGCATGCCACTCAGGCTGCCTCATAAATATAACTATGCTACAGTCATTATCGTCACCATCATCATCATCATCTTCATCTCCATCTTTCTGCTGATGACCCTGTAAAAATGATTTGAAAACATTACCAATAAAGAAGTGGCATAAACTAGTTTATACTGAGTAAGGAGATGTGGGGGACACTTACCATGCACACATCCTTCATTGTCATTCTGTGTAGATGGATAGTAATTGTCAAGTGTTGAATGTAATCATTCTATGTCAGCATTCAATTTTCTATAGAAATATATGATACTGTTTTTAAACCAACCTTCCTGAGCATTTGAGTGTTGCTAATGCTACATATGTTGGTAATAGCCAGTGTCCACACCACCTCTTCTTATTTCTGTGCCATCATCTTCTGTGTCATAGTAATCCCAACGGATGAAGAGGAGTAATTGTTGGCATCCTCCCACCAGAACTGATATGGGCAATTGCATCCTGCCTCGCCTTACTTTTAGCACCTCCTACCATATCATTTGCCCTCTTCTTGCACTATGTTGATGTGAAATTTCTTCCTGGCCTACATTAATACCCAGAACAACTTGATTCTAGGCTTTTGTCCTCTCAGGTTGTTTGGAGCCCCCTTTACCAAATAGACATTTGCCTTATGTCTTCAGGGCTGCCACGAGAATGCATTTTCCCTGTGGCTGAAGTTGTCCTTTGTCTGCCTTGATCCCTTGTTCTGCATCATTACTTCACATAAAAAAAACATTTCACAATCATACACAAAGAAATTTTGATGTAATCATCAATTCAAACAATGCCACAATGACAGCGTGCCTGTTTTAATCATTAAAAAAGGTAAGTGACACAAACACCATAATTACATACACATGCAAAATCTCAGTCCAGCCAAGTACAGTTGTGCTACAGTAATGTCCCCACTGTTCTAAATACTTTCAAACCAGTAAAGTAAACTGTTTGGTAACAAACTTATCCTTTCCCTAGCCTGTGCCACTGCCTTGTTTTCATACTTCTGTCATTTTTCTTTCTTCAGTGACATCCAGAAATATCCAGTTGTTGAACCAACAAAACATCCTTACCATTTCAATATTCCATACTTAAATCACTGCATTTTTGTCATGTATGCACAAGTGCTGACACCAAAGTAAATAATTTTCACAATCAATAATCATTTCCACTGTTGCTGCTGCTGTAATGATTTCCCATTTACAAATGACAGCTTTACAGAAGTCACCAAAGCTATTGTAATATACCCATCATATCAGTAACATAAGTATTTATTGAAGTGAGCTCACTAATTTTACATCATTCTAATGTGTGTCATATTAATTTACAATATTTATTTTTCTTACTTAAAAAAGTCCACAGTTTCCTAAGTCATTTGTTTCCTAATGTAACTAATAACAAGCTAATATGATGGTGTTAAACTACTTCATGTAAATTCAGATCCATTTACATGTTTTGAATGCAAATTAGGCCGTTTTATGTTTATCTTTGTGATTCACATTAATAGGCAACCATTTACGGCCACTTATGTACATAAGTAGTTTTCAGCTGCTCAAGAACATGATGTCAGGTTGATATGAACACACTGTGGACAGCAGCATAGTCTGTAGCAGTCCTCATCAGTCCCCAGCATGCCATGGAGCATGCACATGATGTCAGATATGCTCAAAGCTGAATATATTTAGAAAAAAGAAAATGGAGTCATATGCATGAGAGTTTGCATAACCACAAAGTGTAACCTCTGCCCATCTAACATCATTTGGCACACCTTCTCAGCTAAAACCACTCAACATGTAATAAAAGTTGGTAATCATATACATATGAATATTTATTTCTGAACCCCCATTTAAAAAATAAATATTATCACTGCTCTAGTGCATTAATTAATAAATAACACTCATGTCATTTATCAAAGCAGTTATAGCAGCAGTAATAAATAACATTCATCTGTAATACCCAAAACAAAAAAAAAGAAGTAGTTAAGACAATGCTGATGATGACTGCACACTATTTTTATCCATATAAATGAAATGTGAATATATTCTTTTAAAAAAAATGTCTGTAACAAAGCATTTGTATCAGCAAGAAACTAAGATCCCTTATGAAATCATCCAAGGCGAGCTTTGAAAGAAAAATTGCCAAGGACTCCAAAGATAACCAAAAGGCATTCTTTAGCTATGTCAAGAAACTAAGTGGCAATGCTCAGATCTGCTCAGAGTTAGTGCAGAATGGCACAAAATACACTGAACTGACTGATATCGCCAACATCTTGGTGGATAGGTTCAGCACAAACTTCACCCCCCTTCAACCATACCAGAAGAATGTAGAGTCCCTGAAATCACACACACACTCAGGTTAAAACAGCCCTCTCCAAAGCCAAAAACACAGCATCAATGGGACCAGACAGTGTCCTTGGCTGCGTCCTACATGAGCTCAAAGATGAACTAACCCCTCACCTAAACACACTGTTCAAACTCAGCCTCTCCACAGGCTACATACCCATAGAGTGGCACACAGCAATGGTTATTCCGCTCCACAAAGGTGGAGTCACAACAGACCCCAGGAACTATTGTCCTATAGGCCTGACTAGCTTGGTCTGCAAGGCTATGGAGCACATCATCATGGAACTCATTAAGAGAGACATTGGGAACCTCCAAACACTGGACCCTACCCAGTTTAGCTTTGTTAAGGGCAGATCATGCCTCCTAAACCTGGTGGACTTCTTTGAGACAGTTACCAAGGCTATAGACGAGGAAAAGGTGGTACACACAGCCTACATAGACCTCGCTAAGGTCTTCGACACCATTCTCCATTCTGATATTATAGACAAGCTCACCAGCCTGAACATAAACCCCTATGTCACAAGATGGGTTGCCAACGGGCTCATGGACAGAACCCACATGGTGAAAGTTGTTGGATCTAGGTCCGACTCTAAACCGGTTACAAGTGGCACTCCCCAGGGCTCAGTCCTAAAACCCCTCCTCTTCATCATATGCTTCTCAGAGGTACAGGCAAGCACAGGAGAACTATGGCTGACCAAGTTCGCAGATGACTGCAAACTAGGGGCTATAATTGACTCTCCAACACATTCTGGCTAGGCTTATAAATGCCTTTGGGCAGATAGCCTAGTACCAACCTATGAACCTAAACCAAACTTGCCAGTAATAACAGAACCTGATCTCATGCCCCTGCTGGTTAACAGGATTTCATTAAGATGATGTCACACCCCAGAAGATATGATTTTAAATCTGTAAACTACAGCCTCGTCCATACTTTCTTCATTCTGGTTCTGGCACTTCAAATGATGGCCACACCTGAGAAGGCACGAGGCTGCATCCCGAGCTGGAAAGATAGGGAGACCAAATGTATGGCCTACCTTCTTAGCAGCTCATACCTGGGTAAGATCCAGGCACAAATCTATAGTTCTGACTGGAAATAGATTGACATCTGGCAGGAGTTATGTGAACACCTGTCATCTCTGACAGGGATCACCCATTCTAACCAACAGTGCTACCACAGGTATGATGACCTCCAGAAGCATAGGCTCGACCATCTGGCTGAGTGAGTTGATCAGGTAGTGGTGAAAAGGACAGAGTCCTGTATAAGTATTATTATTATTTTTTTTTCATATTGAACATAATTTTAAAATGAAACTGTAAGAAGGCTGTATAATTGAAAGTACTTGCTAGAAGAAATACATGTAATTTCAACTATGTATATATATAATGTTATTATAATAACGTAAAATAAAGCATAAACATATCTGTACATAAAACTGCATCTGTATAGCAATATATGGAATGTTTGATAAAATAATTGTGCAAAAACAAATGGAATTTATGTATTGCTAAAATAATAATCTGTATATATATATATATATATATATATATATATATATATATGGTTCTACTTCATTTGACTGAAAATACACTTCACTGAAAATGAAATTACTAGGACCACTTCACTGATAGCCCACTTCACTAAAAACTCATTTGACTGAAACTCATTTTGTTGAAAGTTATATATGGCCTTTTCCTCACTGTAGTGCGATCCTGGAGTTAGTATATATATATATATATATATATATATATATATATATATATAAACGGGGGGTGTGGGGGTGAAGCCCTCCACATATGTTGGTTATATATTCTCTTCTGGAAACAGTCATTCATTGCACTTGTAAGTATCAATGTTTATAGTTTAAAATGTTTATAATATGTGAGGGGCTACACTCCCCACACTCCCCACCCCCCTTAATATATATATACTAACTCCAGGATCGCACTACAATAGGGAAAAGGCCATATATAACTTTCAACGAAATGAGTTTCAGTCAAATGAGTTTTCAGTGAAGTGGGCTTTCAGTGAAGTGATCCCACTGATTTCATTTTCAGTGAAGTGTATTTTCAGTCAAATGAAGTAGACCCATATAAATATATATATATATATATATATATATATATATATATATATATATATATATATATATATATATATATATATATATATATATGTCTACAAGTCACAGATGTACATCTGCATGAGTATAATTGCAACTACTTGTTTATGTATTCATACAGAAAATACAAAAGAAACAAAATTGCACTTCCACATAATTTCATTTAGTATTGCATTAACTTAGGTAGTACAGTAGTTAAATTACATGTAGACAGTTTTTGTAAAAAGAGGATTTTGTTTGTGTAGGCCAGAAAAATATTTTTGAATTTAATAATTGTATTTCTTCCACAGTATTAACTACACATTTCAGATGGCCAAAGTCACAGCCAGGCACCACACCATAGTCTGGAGGTTAGGGGAGGTATGGGTGAGTTACAGTGTCAAGTGAATGACCAGCATATGCTTTAGTGAGAAATGCCCAGCTGTATCACTTCTGTTTTACTTCTGTATTACATCTGTATTACTTCTGTATACAGTTTAAGCCATCTAATTATATCCTTACAATTATTAGGCAGAAACTATCTGTTCCCTAGCTATACTATTTTACAGCTAAGGAACTGAAAACTTCATGGAATTGCAACGTTTTTCTGTGTTTGAACACCTTCTGCCTGGATTCAGTTCACAGAATTTTTTAAAAGAGCATTTCAACAAAAGTGTAACAATTTGTGTACGACTTGCAGTAAAGGAAAGATTGGTACAGTATGAAAATTCATATATTAATAAATATTTAAACCGACACATAATAAGCGAGTACAGCAGTGAATGAAATGCCTTACATACTACTGCTAGCATTATCAGTAATATTAAGTTTGGCAGGGCTGATCCGAGTTTGGCGACTTGGCCAGAGACCTGGAGTGAATCTGAACTAAATTCAAGGCATCCTCTGTGATCAACAAAAAATAAGTATATTTTAAGCTTGCATTGCACTTTTTTGAAATGTATTTTGCTTAATTGCTGTTTCATTTTTTGCTCTTGTTACTGCTGTGACTATTATTTTCTGCACTTTGAAATTCTAGTACTTGTATTTCATAGCATAGGCTTGATTCAGATTTGCTGAATCTAGGCTGTTTGGTATTAACTGAGCACTAAAATCAGCCAACCTACATTAAGAAGACCCTCCTGCACCCATGTAGCAGAAGTGCATAGCCTAGGACCCAGCTGAGTTGGGGATTGTTGGAATAAGGCTTAGTTTTGGGCTCTCTCATTGATTAGCTTATGTTAAAACTATTTAAATTCACTTGTATTTAAGCACTGTGTTTGTACACAGCTGTTCACCACGCAGTGGGGTATAGCACTGCCATGTATAGATGCAAACACTTAGAAACAACAATTTCCCTTGATATCTGCTAGAGAACCCTCCTTTTCTCCACTGCCTCTCTGTGCGCAACATAATTGTGCATTACTATCCAGCGAGCAACTCAGCTGCGCATTCTGAAGCATTTTCTAAGTCTTACATCCTTAGTGTTCCACAGAATAGCTGCCCTTGTTAGTCCTGCTCCATTTAGCCCATCCACATTAGTCACTACAATAGATACCTGCAATAATGGAAAGACAGTTTCCCACCATTTCTCCAGCCAACCTGGTTGACATGGGTATCCTGAGGCAATGTAGCAAATGCCTCATGTATACTGACAACCACTTGCTCCTAAAGCAAACAAATGCAGTATGTGAGAGATGTAACTATACTATGACATTAGAATCAGTTCTTTCACAAAACAACAAGAAGACATGCAACAGGTTGTCAGCACACACACCTCCCCTATCATACAAGAGAATGTCAAGACACATAAACTCACATATGCAGAGGTACTCATTAAGAGCCTACCAAAAGACCAGACATCCCAAGTGCAAACAACATACATATACTGGTACATGAACAGAATCCACCACCACAGATAACAACACAAATATCAGTGTCTCAACAATGAAATCCCTAAGGCATCATTATATGGTTATAGGCTACTCAGTAGTGAGATACACAGATGTCTCCGTCACCAGGTTGAACAAGGAGAAGGTCATGGTCAGCTGCCTGTCCGAGAGGATCGCCCCAGCTGTACAAAGCTACAATGCCTTTCACACATTCAGGTTTCAAAACAAGTGTGAAAGAACCAAAGGTGGAGGTGTATTCATCTTCATTAAACCCAAATACACCTCAAGACTGGTGAAACAGTACGACTCTCTTGAGCTACTCCAGGTTCAGTTAACTATAGGAAAAATACCCTTCCCAGCATCACTAGCTACAGGTCCTCCACCATTAACTAGGAGAAGCACACCACTTGCTTGGACTTGCTAGAGTCACTCAGCATATAGCCAAACACCTTAGTCGTGAGATTTCAACTATCCTTCCATCGACTGGGTGACTTAAACAAGCACAAACGCAATCGCTATGAGGTTCCTGGACTTTGTTAATTCAAATGTCCTGGAACAATTAGTTCGCACCCCCACTAGGCCTCAAATGTTCTGGACCTAGTGCTCACCAACATGGGGGGGGGGGTCACTGCACTACCCCCTGTGTGTTGCCCTCCCTAGTAAGGTCAGACCATAAATCTGTCTTGTTTGAAGTAAAGCTCAAACCTGAAACCTCCACAGGAGTAAAAAAACAGATACATTTCTCCAAAGCAAACTATTGCCTACTAAGTGATGGTATAAAAAGTCTCAAAGGCCCTGCAACATAGAAAATAATGACTCCTATGCAGAGGAATACAAAAGTGCCCTATATAGCAACTTAAACAAATGCATTGACTCTGCTGTACCTAAAAGGAACAAAACCAGGTCTTCCGAAATAAACAAGCCACCCTGGTGGACCTCAAGTGTAAATAATTCATACAACAAAAGAAAGAAACTGATATCTAAGAACAGGAGGGAGCTAATTCAACAGAGGAAGATACCCTTCACAGCTTGAACAAGCAAATCCAACATCATGTTAAGTCCTCTAAGGCTAGTTACGAGTCTAAATTAGCATCCCTAGCTAAAAAAAATCATAAGCCATTCTTTAGCCTCATCAGAAACCTAAGGGAATGCCCAGCTTTGTGCTCAACTTATAGTCGACAGTACCACTCATTCTGAACTTGTAGAAATTGCCAACCTACTCGCTGACAGATTTAGCAATAACTTCACCCCCCTGCAATGTCCCCACCTGACATACCCCAAATCACTCCTGACACCAGTCCTCTACCGAGTATCTCCACAGAGCAGGTCATACAAGTAATCTCCAAAGCCAAAAACACAGCCTCTATGGGACAAGGTAACATCCCAGACTGCTTATGAAACAATCTAAAACAAGACCTAGCAAAACCACTCAGCACTCTGTTTAACCAGCCTTGTCTGCAAGGCCATGGAAAGAATCATCATGCACCTCATCCACAAGGACATAGGCGACCTTCAAACTCTTGACCTGACCCAGTTTGTTTTCGTCAAGAGTAGATCTTGCTTATTAAACCTGATGGACTTCTTTGACAATGTTACCAAAGCCCTGGATGAGGGCAAAACAGTACATACCAACTATCTTGATTTACAAAGGCCTTTGACACAATCTCCCATTTAGGTATCATAGAGAGACTCTCCTAGCTGGGGATTACCCATACATTACTAGATAGGTAGCCAGTTGACTCACCAACAGAAAGCTGTCAAAGTTGGGTGGTCCACCTCCACCAGTAGACCAGTTATTAGTGGGGTACCACAAGGATCTGTGCTGGGCCTTCTAATGTTTGGAATCTATTTTTCTGAAGTCCACGTGAAGGTAGATGGCCTCTGGCTTACTAATTTTACAGATGACTGTAAACTGGGTCCCCCAACAATGTTAACATATTACAGAAAGGGCTGATGAAGACAAATGATTGGTGCCAAACTCATGAACTAAAACTTAATGCAAAAAATGGCTTATTATCCCCTTTGGCAAAGAAATAACCTCTATTAATTATGATATAGATAACACCCCTCTAAGCTCAAACTCAGTGGTGTGAGACTTGGGAACAGAGGTAGATAGCAATCTAAACTTTGATCACCATGTGTCTGTAGTGGTAAGAAAAGCATTCTATATTGTGCATCTCATAAATATGAGCATTGCATCCAAGACCCAGAAGGTTATAGCTCTACTGTACTTAACCCTTATCAAACCACTAATTGAGTACACTGCTCCCTTCTATATGTACCTCACCAGACACCTACAGCAACTGGAGAGACCATAGAGGCTTCTTACCAAGAGAATCCAGGTTCTCCAAAACATGACCCATATGGAAAGACTGAAAGACCTGTCACTGTACTCTGTATCATACAGGCTGCTGAGAGGCGACCTGTGCCTGGCCTACAGAGCAGTCTCAGACTCTGCCCTAATGGAATTGCTGTACATCCGTAAATCAAATAGGATGAGAATAACTCACTCCAGGGATCTCAACTTAGCCTGTTACATTAACAGAACATGCTGGACAGACAGATATCTCCCAGCAATTACCGCTCTTCTGGAATAAGCTCACATTCCATGCAAAGTATGTAAAAGATATGTCAACATATAAGTGCAGTATTCTGTTTTTAATTGATTTTTATAAGATGTAAATATTTATAAAAGGAGTTTTTAGTAGAATATTGTAAAGAAATGTGTATCAGGTACAAGTATGATTATCTGTGTTTGTGCAGTAGACTGCAAAATGTAAACTCCACCAAAACTTGATACCAATACAACCTCTTCCAAATTACGCACTTCCCATATAATTTTACCAAAGTACTCATAAGCGCTTCCAATATAATTTCATCAAAGCATGCATAAACACTTCTCATACGATTCTTCCTTTGTACACATAAGCACGTCCCATACATTCTGTTTTACTTCAGTAAACATTTATATAAAAATAAAAATGTTTTAAAGTAATGTTTTAAAGTAAGAAACTAAATGTTGTGTGACACAATCGTGTTAATTTATTGTGTGTATTTTCACGTTTGTCTCTTTTCCCCCTTTTTCTCTGTTTTTTTTTTATTTTAATTATGCAGTTTATTTTCTTTTTTATTTAATTTCTCACCCATTTATGCTCATTTTTTACAGATCCAAAATCCATGTAGGGTTGAGGTGGTGACACCGATGCTGTAGACACCCTGGCACATGGCAGCCTGACAAGCCTCACTAAATGGGAGTTTCAGGACTTGGTTGAGGATGTGCTTGAGCAGATGGTGGACAGAAAGTTTCAGCCAGTGGAAGCATCTCTTCAGCATGTTCAAGATACACTGTCCCATTTGGCACTGACCACCACAACATAAGCCCCTACCCCTCAAAATCAATGTCCTCCACTGCACCACAATCTGGCAGTGGAAGTGTTTGAGACTCAGTGACTGGGGACTCCTGATTTTGCCACTACTCCTCACCCCTGTTTCCCTTATCCTTTCTCCTTCACCTTCTCACCCATTTTCCACCCATACTACAATCTTATATAAAAATATTTGAAAGAAAAGTTATGGGAGCTATCTCCCACCAAAAACATTGTGCTCTTCCTCTCCCTCCACCTCCAGCATGACCTTATTGATGTGTTCTTGCTGTGTCACCCTCTTTGTTGTGTCTCCCCTTTTCTGTCATTCCTATCCCCTCATTTCTATTCTTTAAAGTAACCAAGAGGGTGTTTACATAAGGATACCCCTATATAAAGCTTTTTAAACCCCTATATTTTTAAAATATTAATAATAAAAGCTGCACAGTTCATCACTTGCATTAGATCTTTCAAGTGTGACTGTGCATAACCATGACCACCCACTATATCCAAATACATGCAAAGTAATTTGAAGCCTTTATTTTTCATGTAATACTTTGTGTGTACTTAATGCATAATTTTAAGTACTTCCCACTTTTGCTGCAAGTAGGTGTGTTTTTCTAAACACCTTTGCTTTTCCTTATTCAGCACAAATAACCTGAACATAGCTTATTTGCATTTACATATAAGAGCACTCTTCATGATTAACTGCTAAGTAGCTGTGGTGTCCCGGACTATGAGTACCATCCATAGTGTCTGACATTGGTTATCTGAATGAACCATCAAACACCCTTCAGATATATCCACTCCATTCACCTTTGTGTATTGAGCTTTCCCATAACATTAGTTGTGAGACAACCAAAGGAGGAATAAGTCCATCTAAGCTTCTCAGGAATTTGTGTTCTTTTTCTTTGTAAAATCAAATAGAAATGAAAATAGAATGCAAAAAAACGTTGATGCATTTGTGAAAACAAACTAAGTGAATTAATAGTTTTTACATTTTAGAATGAAAGATTGTTAAGCACTGTGTCACTATATCTTTAACAGCTTTGCTCAAATTTTAAGGCAGACTCTTCTGCATCAAAACCGAGTAATGTTGATTTATTTTTATTTTATTATTTTATTTATTTTATTTTATTTTACATTTGTTAACCGGGGTGTCTGACTGAGCCGAAAAGGCCCTTTTTCAGCAGAGGCCCAGGGAGAAAAGCTCCACAAAGAAAAATTACAGACACATTTAGTTATTTAGACATGATCAGTTTGTTTGTTTGTTTCTTTCGGCTTTTCCCAGTTAGGGGTCGGCACAACGGAACTCCGGTCTGCTAATGATTGGCAGTACAGTTTTATGTGCTGGCTTGCCGGGCCTAACGCACAACCTTCAACGAAGGAACGCCCGTTCACGCATGTCACCACACAGAAGACACTCTAACTGAGAATCGAACGGGCAACGTGTAACTGTGAGGCGACAACGCTACCACAGCACCACCACCGCAGTATATTTAGATATGATCAGTATACACACAAATTACAAGAGACATGTTTTTACAGTGGTTTGCAGCACATAAACAGTTACAGTGGAGAGAACAAACAAAAAAATATTAATTTTAAAAATAAAGGTAATTAATAGATTTGTGGTGTTCAGCTGAAATTTGGAACATAGGTAGAATACATACATAGTACACAGGTACAGTACATATATTGTAGATTAGCCAGTGTTTCTGAGTAAGACTGAAAACTATTATCAAGTGCTCTAGATTTAGTATGTATATGTATGTATATTATTATGTCATAATGTTTCCCAAAAATATCCTAATAGCCATTTCAGAGAAAGTAGTGGTGTATGGCTGACCAAGTTTGTAGATGACTGCAAGCTGGACACTGTCATAAATTCCCATAGTAATGTGAACATCCTCCAAGAGGGCCCTAAACAAACTAATGACTGGTGCCAGAAGCATGGCCTCAAACTGAAGGACAAGAAATGCATCATTATCCCCTTTGGGGAAAATGGTGTCCCCACTAATTAACATATTAATAACAATGTACTAAGCTCACAATCAGTCGTGAGGGACTTGGGTACCCCGGTTGATAGCAACTTGACTTTTGACCACCATGTTGCCTCCATTGTACTGAAGGCTTTCTACTTGGCACACGTCATAAGTAAGGGTATTTCATCCATGAACAAGGAGGTCATAACATCCCTGTACTCCTCCCTTATCAGACCCATTATCGAGTACAATGCCTCTTTCAGCATGTACCTTGCCAAGCACATGCAGCAGTTGGAGAGACCACAGAGGTTCCTTACCAGGAAAATCTATGATCTTGAACACCTATCCTATACAGTTAGGCTAAAAATCCCTGTCCCTCTACTCAATCTCATACAGACTGCTCAGAGGTGACCTGTGTCTGGCATGCAAGGCCATCTCAGACTCAGTCTTGATGGAATTGCTGCATATCCGTAAGTCAAACTCCACTTGCGCAACCCGCATGCAAGGAATCAACCTGGTTGAGACAGTAATAGAACTTGTTAGCAGGATAGATTTGTGTCCCAATGACTCCCCCCATCTGTGGAATAGACTTCCTCTCCATGTCAAGCAGGGTACCTCACTAGCTCTCTTTAATCTGGATGACTGGATGGGAAACAGAAAGTATACCCCTGGGATCCCACCTGTGTCCCTGCTGGACAGGGAAAACAGGTGCTGACTTTGTGGGAACATGAGTGAAATTCTTAGCTAGGCTTATAAGGCCCTCTGGGCCAATAGCCTAGTAATGTCCTATGAACCTATGTAGACTATGGGCTGGATTAATTAACAGTACATGATAGTACCCTATTTTTTTATTCCTTCAATGGCTCTACTTAACATGTAGAGCTGCAAAACAAAGGCAAATAGCAGAATATGCTAACAATAGCATAAAGACCTTAAGTACATGCTAATTAACCAATCCTACATGGTGGAGCTATTCAGGAAGCTATAAAACAATCTTTTACACACAGTGCAGCCACTTGCCCTGAACACCAAAACTCTTTGACACACAAACAGGATTACATTAGAAAAAGGCATGTCAGGCCTGCTATCACCATGCTATATGTGCAACAGGCTTTAAATCATTGTGCTGCTGCTACTGCCAGACCTCTAGCAAGAAGAAAGGTAGTTAGACCCCATATGACTTATCATGGACTGCATGACATACAAGTTGTTGAGGGGTACAGTGTGGACATGAAAACAATGGAGGAACTATGCAACCTCTACCACTCCCAAATTAGTCCCCAGGGAAATCATGGAGAACCCATAACTGTGGAAGCAGCGGTATGTGTAGCATATACATATACTAGCTACTGGTACTTTCCAGATACCCACAGGGGATATATTAAGGTGTCACAGGCATCAGCCTCTAGAATATTACATCAATTTTTAAATTCAGTACTACAACATGCAAGGGATCACATGTGTACCCCATGCCTCCCAGAGGAGAGAGCAAGAACCATGTAGGGATTCTATGCAGTAGCATATATCCTTAACATGTTGTGGGGGTCATAGATAGTACACATAGAAATAAAAGCCCCGCCCAGTGAACAGGGAATAAGGTACATCAAAAGAAAAGCTTACCACTCTATAAACTGCCAATATGGCTGTAATGACCAAGGGATCATCTGCAATGTCTGTGCAGGTAACCCAGGCAGTTTCCACAACTCACACATATGGCACACCTGTGAGCTGTACACCAGGTTTGCTAGGGCAAGACAATCCTCAACAGCATCTAGTGAGGCATGCATAACCCACATCCCCACTAGATGCAGGTTATGCACTGGAGTCGTGGTTCATGACAACCATGAGAAACCCAAACAACCCTGCTGAGCAAAGATACAATGAGGCCCACACTCAAATTAGTGGTATCACAGAGAGTGTATTTGGATAGCTCAAATCAAGGTTCTAGTGTCTAGACACATCAGGAGGTGCACAGCAGTATGACCCAGGCACCTCTGCCGAAATAATTACAATTTGTGCCATGTTGCACAACATAATTCTCAGGAAACAGCTTCAACAAGGACAGCAAGGGGCAGGACCACAGTTTCAAGGACCACAGGCAGGGCCAGCAGCAGCAGCATAGATACAGATGAGAAGTCTGAGGGAGAAGCACTAGCTGCACATGCTGTTGGCAGACAGGCACAGTATGCCCTGCCCCTGGCTAAGAAGCAGAGGATAGCACACACAATCACTTCCTATATCAAAACCTGTGATCCCATACACATACATATAGGAAAACTGTTGCCTGTCAAACTCCACAAACTTTACTTAACCATGTAATGGGTGTGTTCTAATAGTATCAGTCAGGGATATCCCCCAGTACTAATGACAAGGTAAATGTAGTACCTGTAATGAAAATAAGAAGGTACCATAACAGAGTACTCTCATATGGAAATACATGTGCCCTTAAGCAGATTATTTCTCTGAAGTGTACATTTATATCAGTAATATCCCCTATGTTTGATGTTTGCAATATACAGTTACATATTCTAATCAATACTGTGTCTCAAACATTTCAATTGACCACTGTCTATAAAACATGGAACACATCAATTATACCCTCATATGTACAACTATATCAAAAAAGAATACTGAAATATCTGCTACTTCCACTGCTTTACTTACAATACTAACTGAAATACGAGGTTCAAGAATTATATGGGAAACTATGCACAAATGATTAGGAACAAGAAATCAAGAACTTTACTTCTGCAATACATATTGAAAAATGCAAGGTTGTGAGAACGCAAGCATTAACTATCCACTGTGTGCATCAGACGTATGCAACCTTAAGTCAGGCAGACATGTGCAAAGGGTAGGGCACATCCATCATTATTTGAACAGGGTGGGGAATGGAGGTAGGAGGACAAGGCTGACACCAAACAAATGAGTGTGTGCGAGTAAGAAACACTTATATCTATCAAAGTATATAATGCTCAGGGCCAGTAACAACAGATGTATAGATTCTACAGTACTGTTTAGATAGTGTGCATGTGTGTGAGGTGGTATGGGCAAGTGATTTTTTTTTTTTTTTAATGTGCGTGCATCTGAATGAACACAATCAAGCACTGTGCTAGCACTGTGACCTGGCATCTCGGAAAGGTGTGAGCCTTGCATGTTAGAGTTCATTGTCATCGATGTCACCCATGACAGGAATTGCACTGCTACTTCAATAGCCCTGTGTAGAAGATGGTGTACTACCTGAACGTGAGTGATGTCTGCTGGATGAGGTCTTCTCACGGCTATGTCAAGGACAATGATCCTGTGGCCTACCGTATCTGGGAGTGAACACATCAGTCATTGACAGGGCAGTAGAAGTAGTGTCATTACAGGAGCAGGATATTGCATGGCCACATCTAACACTAGAAGTTGTAGCAACTCTCCAACAATATGGATGCCAACCCTCCCTCAGCAGATGTTCCATTACAGACATTGCCCAATCCAGTGTGTCATTCATCCTGTCCAAGCAGTCACCCACATGGTTCAGGGAGTCATGCTTATCAGAATCCACTACATTTAGTACGTACACTATCTCTTCTGAGGCCCTGCTGGAATGTGTCGGTGCCTCCACTACAGCCCTGCACATACGTGTGGTGGCACCTAATGATACACCAGCATCAGGAGAAGGGTGGACAGCAGGCCTCCTCTGAATACCTCTACCAGTCTTCCTGTGTAGTACCTCTCCTTCACAATGGCTACTGGGACAAGCAAACAACTCTGCAACTGGAGTAACCACACTGCTCTTCTAAACTGTGTCACCCTCAGCCTGTCTAATATCAGAGGCCTCTGTGTCATGGGCAATAGTAGGCATACTGACTGTGTTCAAAATATGGATAAGGGATGTAAAAGCCACAACCTCAGTGTCATATTGACCCTCTACACCCCCCAGACTGTACCTCTTCATCAACACCATCATCAAGAGAGGGTACCAATACTCTGATATCAGGTATTAGTAGTTCTACAGTGCCACTGTTAGGATCACCTATGATAACAAGTAATAAGTGCAACAAAAAAGAAATAGGGAATGACAATTATCAAAACCTTGTCTTATAGGAAAGGTATATGAAACTCAATAGATGTCAAAGCAGCAAAAAGAATACTCTCTGTTAGACATGAGTTGACTCATGACATTTAATTTAAAATTCACTTGCATATGTATGATGGGAACAATATTTTTTTGTAATCATCACGACTCATCACATATCTAAACTATGTGTTTAGGACAGTTATGTCTTTTGAAGTATGTATGTACCATACCCCAGCCTGTATTACTCAGCTCATGCAACTGCAACTATATGAAATATATTTGCAAACAGAAATACTGCATTTTTCATAGGGCTGCATTCCCAGAACTATATAAAGTCACATGCAAACACACCTCTCTGAAGTATATCTCCATTCATTATGAAATTAGTATATCTCTAATTACCATGCTTAAAATCTGATTCTCCTGTGGTGATGTAAATGAGTAAGCTACATTTCAAATTGTGCATACTTTATTCCACGGGTTCAATTCCCATTTGGTACAACAATTTTTTAAGAGTATATCAGTCCCAACTTTACATACCATTGCAATTCATCCTCTTTATCCTTTTAAACTGCAAGGATTAAAGCCATTCCATTAAGCATTTCATTGTTGAACATTGGATCCTGTATCAATAGGTTGAGCATCACACATCATATCTCAATGCCATGTTTCACACCTTTAGTGAGTGCCAATGTGACTGCCTTATCTCTCAACCTCTTAGTGCAAAAATCTAACAGAATGGGTTGATAAAGGCTGAAAACTAGGGACAGCTTTTAAATATTGCTCTTATAAACTTAGAAAGTTGCTAGAATTACAGGATTTGTATTAGCATGCATTTTTTCTGAAGGATATGACGTTTGAGATGCAAATGTATGTCATTATTTAGTGACGTCAGTCCTCAGATCATCCCAGTGATTCAGCAGAAAATCACACATTTTATGAGGAGCAGACCAAAAATGTGAAGCAAAAATCTGGACATTCTGCAAAAATCTGGACAGCTGGGAGGTATGGTGTCTGCCAAGGAATCTATATGCTTTCAAATGCATAAATGCAGTTGGCAAGGTTGTGCATCTTTGTGCACAACCAGTTACATGTGAGGTCTGAATTGGACTGGGCATCAGTTCAGACATATATTGTTAGCTTGACTTCTGAAGACATGGCTGGTGATGAAGAGAATGGTGCTAAATTTAGAACACAAAGTTAGGGTATTGAGGAGTCTATGATATTTGTAGCACTCCTAGTGAAGTTCTACAGTCATAGGCTGCTGCAAGGGGATTATACTGGGGCTCAATATAAGACTGAGGCTTGGAATAGTTTCACCAAGGCTGTCTACAGTGCAACTGGGATTCTACGCAGAGGGGAACAATGCTGTCACCACTATAGTGACCTTAGCAGGACCTCCTAAGTAGATGGGAGGCTGAATTTAGGATTGCAAACACTCTTTATTTGTTTAAGTATACTGATGCATAACCAGTCCATAATATAGCATTAATTAATTAGCCAGCCAACGCAGTTACTCATTATGCTTTCATATACATTTCTTTTCTTGTTGTACTCTACATCTGCAGAGGAAACAGCTGGAAATGTGAAGTGCACCAGGAGAGATTAATTTGTCTTAGACAGGCACAGGATAAGTAAGACTCAGGTCCAAATTCAAGCCAGAAAACTATTTCAGCCTCTCAGTCACTAGCATGTCAACCTTGATATCAAGCATATATGCCTTGCCAGTAACTCTTGCTGCTTGCATTAGGCAATGAGAACACTAAATTAAGTGTGTATGGGTTCAATACTCAGCAATTATTTTTTATTACAGGGTAATATTTCTAAAATATAAACAGCAATAATATGTCAGGAACAATTCAAATATGGTAATTTCAATTTGAATGCATATATCATATCCATCATAGTGAAATAAAGGTTGCTCTTTCATATATCCTAGCAGTTAGATTTCTGTATTTTATGACAACAGTCATAGCTTAACATCATGGCAAAGGTGTACAATACTAAATTATCATAATTGTTTATGTATTACCCAAACATATATTGAATAAATAAATTAATGTGAGATACCATGGATCTAATTATCTTTTTTGCCCCCCCCCCCCCACCCTATCTCTTTTTTAAATATTTTTGGGGAGTTTTATTTACAGTTTTCTGTTTGCATACCTTGCTGCTGAAACAAAAATGATCAACAGCACACAGAGTTAGACAGACCACTTTGTCACAGGCACTCAGCACTTCGATTTCACAACCTGTCAGTATTGCCTCCGCATTTCCTGCCATTCCTGCTCCACCTGCATCAGGAAGATCTGCCCTGGCTGCTTGTGTAGTGGTACCCTACAGCAGATGTATAAGTGGAGGTGGCAATTTTGTCACCCATCAGGAGCTGTTAGGGCTGGTGGGAGACATCATGGAGAGGGGCCTAAATGCATGTATCAGCAGGGATGAAAAGGTCATGTGTCAGACTGCAAAAATTATGCCATGTCTGGCACTGACCCAGGCAGCTGATACAGGAGAAAGTGATGACAATTCTGAGGATAAGGACTAGATTCTTACTGTTCTTAAGCTGGATGAGAGTACACCTCCAATATCTCTTACATATCCCCAGTCATGGTGTCCCCCAACCTTTTTTTTCTATCACCAACCCTGTCTGTCTTGTATGTCCTGTATGTCTGTGCATACTTCCTAACATACCCTGCTTACCTGACTCTCTCATTCCTAAGCATCTTCCACAACAGTCCTCTCCTTCCCCCCAAAAATGGGCACCTGTCCCACAAAAGATTATGCCCTATACATAGCTCTCCATTTTGCCTATGTATCATCTTGACATATTTGATTTGGTCCAATTGGCCACACAACATTAGTCTGTATTTGTCAGCCACCACTGGTATGATGACACTCCAAAGTCATGAAATTGTGTGTGTGTGTGTGTGTGTGTGTGTGTGTGTGTGTGTGTGTGTGTGTGTGTGTGTGTGTGTGTGTGTGTGTGTGTGTGTGTGTGCGTATGTGTGTGTGTACAATTGTACGTCTATGTTGTGAAGAAGAAAATAACTATATTGTGCCCCTCCACCTTCTTCAAATTCCTGTAGTCATCCCCTGTACCCTACCCTCTGCTTGGCAACCCCATTTTCACCACTGTCATATCCACCCATTTTTCACATGTTTAATCTGGTCCAAAAATAGATTCAAACAAAACACACATGGCCAGAAGTGCCCCATTGAAAAGGCTTCACCTTATGTTCTTGGTGTTTGTACAGTGCTGAGTGATGGTGATCCCTGTTTAACTTCTTAGTGCAAGAACAGATGATTTTAATTTAATCCACCGTGGTCCTGTTAGTTTCATGCAAATGTGCTTAAATCAACTTCTTTATGGGAATACAGGTCAGGGTAAAGGAAGACTAAAGGCAGTATTATGAAACAGTTAATGTAACAGTTTTTAGGCTGCTGGATATAACAAAGTGAGAGTTCCTATGTGGCATGTTGAAATAATTATCCTGTTCGTAGACTAATGTTTTTGCATAGTGCCATGGATTCATTTATAGCTATAGGCTAATTTATTATTCTATGATATTTCATATTCCTATCATCTATTTAACTGCAAACATCTGTATTGCTCTCCATATACAACATTTTGTTAACATACTATTTGAATAGTGCAGCAAGATATCCTTTGCAAAAACATTGCACACCCGACAGAGAGTCTTGTTAAGCCAACCTTAACCTGCTCATGTCTTCATGTTTGTAGCATTCTCCTACCCCTTCTTTCTCCATATACCAAGCACTTTTTCTTTAGAAAGTGATAGATTATTGATGATTTAACAAGTTAGAGTAAGAGACCATACAGATGTTCCTACATGTCCCAATAAACATTGTTGCTATTCCTCTCAACATTTCTCTCTCTCTGTTCACCCCTTTTGCTTCAGTAAGTTGTCACTGTGCTTCAATGTTGTTATTTAAATATTATGAAGTAGCTTGTGGTGTGATGGAATAATGCTTACAAGTATAGATAGAGTTGACTACTTTCAAGGGTTCTAATTCAGCCATTAGCTAAGTGTTACTGACTATTTCTGGAACAGCATTTGATGTGTCCTATTGACTACAAATTGTTATGAGCCAACATTATACTTCTTCTGTCATAATCTACTTTTTCCCTGCCTCCATCTCACCCTGTTGATATATCTTCTCCCTTCTGTATCATTATTCTTCTACCTCTGCATTTGTGCAATATCTGGCACCGGGCAACAAATACAACTAAGGTTAAATGGAAGTAATAGCTTATGAAAATATCTTGTGATTTTTCCTCCTAAAGGCTCATTACTCTGTTGCAGGTTGCACCACCGTGCTTAGCTATGTTCATTCGATTTAATATACTTTTCAACAAGCTGAAGAGTTGGATGTACAGATTACAGTGGTCAGCAGAGTAATGAAGTTGAATGCATACATTACTATTTGTAGAAACCTGCTGTCCAATCTGAACTGTCAGAAGTATGACTTCCTACGTGATGTACTCAGATAATATAGTATTGGCTACACCTTTCCTTAACACATTATTATCCTGCTGCTATAGTAATTTGCCTGCTGCCTATGGTGAAGACTGTGTTGTACAGATCTTGCATGAATAATTATGCTGATAAATCAAAAAGTAAACCAACACAAATATGTACATAAATAACATATGCACTATTGCGTTATTATGTCCGTATTGTGTATTCCTATCAGCAGCTGTCCAACTCTTCCACCAATACTGTATCACCAGCCAAAAAAACACACAGAAAACCGTTCAACTGAACCTTATCACCCAATAATCCTCTGTGATTCAAACTGTTTCCATAACTCATGTTTCTACCAGTAATTACATGCCTGGTCTCTCACGTGTTTCATAATATACCTGTAACATACATATAAAGATTTACTAAATACAATTGTCATGACAAATGTGTGAATCATGACACCTGACACATGACCACAATACAAGTTGTTTTTGTACTCCATCAGATTAACACATGGTTGCAGGTGTATAATACATTTTTGTGTGAATGTCAGCACAGAGCAACATAGACTACTGCAAATTCTCATTCTAAGTTTAACACTTCAGTATATGATTACACATATCCTAATAATTTTGTTTTCATTAGAGCAATTCAGCTTGGCAGTATCATGCTTCTAGCAGAGACTAATATAAAAATAAAATAAAATAATTATTTGTTTAGGCTGTACAACATTTCTATGACTGTATTAATTTTGTCAACATGTTATCTTGATTTCAGAGTGATGTTGACTATATTCAGTTAATTGATGTCTGCTCTCCAGTGGTTACACTTACAACTGTGTTACATTTTTGGTTAAACTATTCACACATAATCCATCACTGTTATTCTAAACTGCACTGTCCTATGCAAGGGTTGTCTGTTTGTCTTGTCAGTGCACATTGTGCAAGCATGAGACAAGATAAGTGCCCAATGATCTCCAAATGAAGTGGCAAGAAAGTTTGATTGATAAGCCACTGGTTTATAGTTGTGAATTTATTTGGCATACCATACTATGAAACAGGTACATCTCCCTCACAGTAATGCAATATACACGAAGGACAATATCTAAATCTTTGTAGAGAAGTATGTAATTACATGAGACAATAGCAGTATTGTTACTTTGTCTTGTGTACAGATAAGCATTTGTTCTAAATCCTGTGATGCATAGCATCAATTTTTCCAAACAATGAATTTTCAACAACTACAAATGTGCTTTTTCACATTCATAAATTCAGAGGAGAATCCTTTTAACTTTGAGTGCAGCCCCCTTATCACACTTTTAACAGACACATCATCTCTGCAACACAATGATGAGGTTATCCTGCCAAAAGTGCAATCTGTCCCCTTAACAGTTAAACTTATCTTGTGGTGCTTATTACTAATACTGTGCTCTATAGATTGTGTAAGTAGATAGGTAGTATGTTCAATATTCAGCATGGAAACTTGTGTGTAACACTTGGAGCTGTATCCAGTTCTCCCAGGGGAATGTGTTTAACTTTGCTCACAGCTCCCTTATCCTAATTTTAACAAAAGTATCCTCTCTGCAGCACAGTGATGAAGTCATGCACTCTCTCCTCTTAAAAGTCAGATTTCTCCTGTGGCAATTGTGACTAGTATTATACTCTATAGACTGTACAACTTGATAGGTGGACGGTTTGATGCCCAATGTGTGTGTGTGTGTGTGTGTGTGTGTGTGTGTGTGTGTGTGTGTGTGTGTGTGTGTGTAGGAGGTTCTATGCTCAATGTGGAAACTTCTGTTTTTGTATGTGTAATGCTTTGTGTTGTATCAACTACTCATTAAGGGAATTCATTTCACTTTGCATACAGCTCCCTTATCCCACTTTTTGCAGAAACATCCTCTCTGCAACACAATGACGAGGTCATTCTGACAAAAGTACATTCTCTCCCCTTAAGAGTGGGACTTCTTCTGTTACACTTGTAACTAATACTCTGTTGTAAAAATTGGGTAACTAAAAAGGTAGGTGGTATGAAGCTCACTGTATGGTACTTGTGTGTGTGTGTGTGTGTGTGTGTGTGTGTGTGTGTGTGTGTGTGTGTGTGTGTGGGGTAGAAAGTCAGGAGAGCATGTCTTCCAACACAGCTGTGCTCAGCCAACTTCTACTATGAAGAAATGTTTTAATCTGCTGGATGACCCCTCCATCCCTTTATCTCACCTTTCACAAACACATCTTTGTGCAACACACTGATGACATCATTCTTTCTAAAGTACACTGTCAGACTTTAAAAGTCAGACTTCTTCTGTGGCACTTGCATTTCTTACACTGTTTTCTAGAATATGTAAATAGATAGATAGGAAGTTCAAACACAACAGTGATTAACTTCTATGACTGTGTTTGTGTGATTACAAATTAATTCAGGTTTGGTTTGTACACATTTGCAGTGGCAACATTTGCATCCCCAGATATCTGTAAAAGTCATTTTACCATACACATCTCCTTGACAATGCACATTCATAAATGCTGCATGCCTAAGTTCTACACAGGAATCCACTGTGGCACTGACTGCTTATAATGTGCTGTATGCATTGTATAACTGGTTAAGTAGATGGTTCAAGTCCATCCTTGCTTAAGTAGTGTGACTCTGATTACTGTCTTATACAGTTGGCTACCTTGCAACCACCTTTATGTGCCCTTCCACATATGAGATATATTTAGAGTGTTACATTGTTACACTAACACATCATAATATCCCCTAACACATCACAGCATCCCCAGGGAAAATAACTTTTTGGCAACACAGTAATTACATAATACCTCCATAACTAAAGTGTATCACAGTTGTAGTGCAATTTTTTTTTGTAATGCATGACTTTGATAGTGTGCTTTGTACACTGTGTAACTACATAGGTAGAATGTTTGAGGCAATTTGTGAGTATGTCTTTTACTCTCATACCATGTAGACTACTCTTCAATTCATATATGATGTGTAGCCTTAAAGTGTGATTGTGCCCTTAGACCACTATTTAGCATAAACATCCAGATAATGGACAATGGTAATGTCATCCATTCATCTGTGTACTGTCACAGTTGTACTGAAACATGTCAAGTGGTATATGGGATTAGGCACTAATCTGTAGCTTGTGATCTTAGAGAGTTAATTCAAATCCACCTATCACTGATTAGACTGTACTTGTCAGTCTTATTGTGACTGTATTTGTCACTAAGAATGTTGTCAAACACATCTGCAATGTACACACCATCGTTTTTAAAGCTACCGCTTGTTTATTGGAATATCTATTACTCCTGCATTCAGCTTCCTTCGTGGTTTTCTTTTCAATAGTTTGTTTGGCCGTTTTTGTCTTACTTCAGCAATTACATGCACACGTATCCCTTGCAGCAATAACATGATGTAATGCATAGAAATACTGACAATATTTACAACTGTAGTGGCACTTATACTGTGGCACATTCATATTCTACAATATCATGTATTTTCTGTAGTCAAATCCTCAAATGTTCAACATCCCCATTCAGCGACTTGCTAGCATTGTGTGGCTTATGCTGTAATATATGAATGGCATCCACCACAGTTATAATGTGTACATGATGTAATACGTTAGCACAGGTGGAGTGTCATAGTTGTGTTAAGACTTCCAGTATGGTACTTGTGGTTCACTACATGTCATTAGTCAGTAGACTCAATAGATTGCTCTTCAATTCCTGAAAAGGGCAACATTACATGAATGCACTGATTTTGCATAAAACCATTGTCTCGAGTTACTGGGGTGGTGGTGCTGCGGTAGCGTTGTCACCTCACAGTTAGACGTTGCCCGTTCGATTCTCAGTTAGAGCATCTTCTGTGTGGCGACAGGCGTGAATGGGTGTTCCTTCGTTGGAGGTTGTGTGTTAGGTCCGGCAAGCTAGCACGTAAGACTCTACTGCCAATCATTAGTGGACCAGAGTTCCGCTGTGGCGACCCCTAACCGGGAAAAGCCGAAAGACACAAACAAACAAACCATTGTCTCGAGTTATTTGTATCTATAGCAACATTACATGAATGTACTGATGTTGTACAAATACCATTGTATCTAGTTATTTGCATCCATTTTTATGATGGACAATGATTTATAATCACAGGTTATGACACAACAGTGGGCACTGAAAAACTTATTTGGGACATGTGCTGTGGCACATGCATTGAGTAATGGCTTGTATAGCATACCTATATGGATACAATATGGGTCACTTCTGAGACAGTGTGTGTACTACATAATGAAAACAGCTTCCTTGTCAAAAAAGCATTGATATTGATATTGTACTGCCCACTGTTGTGTGGACAGTAACATGTCCAGCTCCTTTACAGCATTCTTACTAAATCAGATTGTTCAGATTATATTTGTAACATCCTTTTGTACTGCATACATTAATTTCTGTTATTTGAGACAGCCTCCATTGCTATCTTCTGTGACACATGCAGTCAATAGACAGGTCCTAGGAGACCCTAGTATAATAGGCAGGGG
This sequence comes from Protopterus annectens, assembly GCF_019279795.1. Taxonomy (NCBI): domain Eukaryota; kingdom Metazoa; phylum Chordata; order Ceratodontiformes; family Protopteridae; genus Protopterus; species Protopterus annectens. The sequence goes on along the minus strand of NC_056731.1, from coordinate 811,935,576 downwards.
TTTGAATCTGATAACATCTGTCATACAACTGCGGCAGACAGCAATGGCTTATACACCGACAATATTTATGACACAGTCAGAAGGCCACCTTTTTAAGGCTATTGTCCTTCAAGGTAGGGTATCCATACACATTATGATGGGAAAGTGCTGTAAACCCTTCAAGGCTATTCAGGGATGCGCTTAATGACACAACCAATATGCATATTTCTGTGCCATCCATGATTGACATGCATCTCTCAGATATCTTTCTTGGCCAGTACTTGAAAATGACTTGATACAAATGTTTATTATGTTATTCATTGCTCACAGGCGTTAACTATTTCCATAATAATTATGCTCTCTATGCATGTCTTCATCCAAAGATTTCTTTATTACTGCAGTTATTTGTGTTACAGTATACAGCTTAATGGCAGATGAGAACTTCCATAAAATGTTTTTTACTGTATATGACATGCTGCCAGACCACCAGAAAGTATAACTGGTCCTCTCATGATACTGTCTTGTGTGTTGATGCTGTGAATTGTTGGTATGTTAATGTTCCCTGTAATTCCATGTAAATATGCCAAGTATAGCAATGTATGACGTGTGCCAATTACCAATAGAAAACTTCTAATCATGTACTGTCACCTGAACTTTGTTGTCCTTTGTCAGTTATGTATGTTGAGTGTTATTATGCTACCATTTAGGATTTCATGACTATACAACACTTGCTCATCTGTTACATTTTCATAGGTTATAAATCCCTTTCCTATGGGTGTCACTTTCATTTATTCCAAAAATATGTCCATTTCTGATGTGTATGGCACTGCAGCTGTAAGGTTCATTTGTTCTTGTGTATATATGCTGTGGAGAATACAACAGTGATGTCGGCATGCCTGCATATATTCTCACTATATACATCTCATATACAATAACTGAAGTCTATGCATTAATTCCATAATGTGTCTTCTTTCCTTGCTATTATCTCAACTCAGAATTTTATTAACATATATATCAAATTAACCCCCTTTTGTTACACTGCAGCTTCATATCCCTCGCACATCCTTTGTGAGCATATCTGTTTTTATTTATGTACATAATTCATAGATTTTCATTTATGTTTATCATTACATCAATATGGCAGAATTTATGCTAGAAATGTTTCTTTGACACTTCAGCAGATTTGCCTACAGTATATGACTACAGTTCCCCATTTCTCTTCTTCTCTTAATTACTTCTGCAGTACAACCAATGTTATTTATGTAGAATTCTCCCATTTTACTTCCCCCTCCTTTTGAATTCTTTCACTGTACTTGCCCTTAATATATCTGGGCTACAGGGCATGCTCATATGTGAGCATTGCTTATATGCAGGCTGTTTTGTTTACATTCTGTGTTCATGCTTGCAAGACTCTTTCCTTGGCCACAAACACTATTGCTTGCCATAAAAGGGTGCTTGCAAATGTGCAGGCATGCTGAGCAGCAGCCATATTTGATTGGTGCTGCTGCTCATCATACCAACATGCTTAAATCATGCAGGCTTAGAGTGAAGCCTACACATTTGTAAATAAATCCCAGGGTACATCTTCATGCTAAGTAATATTATAGCAACACCGACTGCAAACATTGTTCACATTTTTTGTTGAGATATGATCTGCTTCGGTGGTAAAATGTAGTACTAGCAAAAAAAGAGATGAGTTAAATCATTTCTGAAATTATTATTTTATTCTATTTATTTTACATTTGTTTACCAGGAAAAGTCCGACTGGGTGGAGGCCCATTTTCAGTGGAGGACCGGGGAGAAAAGTACCACTTAGTAAAAATTACATACCAAGCATTAGGTACAAAAGCTCCACATAGTAACATACATGAAAAACATTTGTGTTTTTTATACAATGAAAGAGTCATACCATAGGTAAAAATTTAAAAGTAATTGTACAAAGATAGTAAGATCCATATTAAATAGCAGAGTTTGCATGATCCAGCTATATTGCAGCTGATCAAGCTAGGTTCATATGCTAGTATTATGAGAAGGAGAGAGAAGTGATAGTTGACTTCCTTACTGTGAAATAATTTAACTCTTCAAGCTATATGGTGCTTAACATATAAAAAATAAAACTGCTTGTAACCATGCCAGTTAAAATAACATTCAAAGTAATGGAATTCACTTAACCAGAAATTATATATTTTATTTTAAAGTGAATCTGTATACATATGTACTCTATATGTGTATCGTCATCTAGATCTTTTTGGCAGGCAAATTCTAGAAAAGACAATTTTAAGCATTTGAAATGACTACAGCATAAGATTTGCATATCATGCTGAGTATCATGGTTCATTGTGATATTAACTGATTTGTACCTTGCAGCTGTGGATTAACACAGTGTACCTCTAGCAGCCTGCATACAGCCTTAGATTCCTGAGCATATTCTAAAAAAGTCAAGTTAAAAAGCATGAGCCAAACTCATGTAATTATCTTGTGAACCATAAATTCTGTTAAAATGGTATAAATAGCACATCTTCTTTACTTTTATTGTATTTATTTATTTTGTTCATTAACTGGATAGATGGAGTGGTCCTTGAACCCTTTTCAGCTACGATCTAGGTGCATGATGCACCAAATTGCATAAAAGTCACATAGTTCATTTCAGAGCACTAACTTACATATGTCACGTTCTCATTTCATGGCATGGCAAGAAGTTTACAATATTACATGCAAGTGAAATTGTTCGGCAATTAATACATGAAATTATTTAGAAATTGCATACTTCATTGCTAAAGACATTATTTGGGGATTTCACGATGCATTCATACTTGATAAATTTCCACAGAAAGATAAGATTAATCTGGCATACATTCAAAATGTGAAGTTTACACAGTGAGTCAGCTTAAGTATATGGTAGAGCATGCTTGTAGTATATGCATGAATTCAGAAAAAACATAAAGGGATCAGGGTTGTAATTAGAGCAACTGGGGTTTAGGAAATACTGAGGTGTGCAACTTGCAAAAATTGAGAGTAGGATGTGGATTAGCTGAAAGGAGAACCTAGGAATGGGAGACGTTAGAAGGGGGTTTTGAAAGAGAGGTTGTAATTGCACAAAATAAATCTTTGCATATTATATAAAGTCAATGAGTCAACAGTGTTTACATCAATAATGTAATATAATGGAAAATATCTAGAATTGTATTTTTATATGAATATTCACAAATGACTTTTTATATATTGGAAATTGTATGGCTTAAATATATAGGGAGCATTCAGAAACATTTGCAATAATGTACTGCATGGCTAAATCTCAACGATGCCATAGACAGCATGATGTGACGTGATGCTGTTTTAATATTTGGTAGCTCTTGCATAAAGCTGTCATTCTGAGAAAGCAGAAACATATTAATTAGAGTGGCTGCAATACTGATAGCAGTTACACTATTAAATAGCCATGATGTGATCATGCTGTGACCAATGTGACTAGTTGGATGGACGTATTTTTGTTTTTCAGGACAGGTATCCATCTTAACTCTTATAGGAGGTGTAGATGGGGAAGGCAATATGGAGCGTGTGAGGGAAAGAAAGAGAGAGTAGGCAAGGTAACAGGGGTTGGCACAGGCCTGGCTACCTTACCTGTTCTGTCTTGCAGCCATAGATGGACAGGGATTGTATGAACTCAAAATGTGAAGAAAACAGAGGAAGAATGCAGAAATAGTTAGGGAGGATAGCTAGTGATGGAGAGGTTTCAACTATAGTATGGAGAATGACATAAATGACATGTTGGGGGGTGCAGCAGGATGGGAGATATGGTTGGATAGACAGGGGTCTGTTTGCCTGGCCCAGAGAAAAGCTCACTCAGATATAAGTCATCTCTGTGGCAACATAGACAAGCTCTGCCTCTGATTGTCTGATGGTTGAAGCTGGCCAGTCATATAAATTTATCAGTCACACCAGGAGGCATGCCATGGTCCCTGTGTTGGAGTCTAACAGCACCTTGGTTCCTGATGCTGTGCAGGCAAAGGGATATCTCCATGCCACTGTCAGAAGATGAATCCCTCTCCCAGCTCTCTAGATCACTTTCAGGAGGGGGTTTTCATATAAGCTGGACCCTTGTCCTCATTAACAATTGGTGCTAAGCCTAACCCTAATGCTGTCCCTTCCCTCAAGCCTAACCATACAACATTCCTTCATTAAAACCTTCCTATAACACTGCCAGTACACAAGACATGCTCAGACACACAAACATTCACAAGCACACACAAACAACACTGTATGTATCCCCTAACCTAACCCTGACCATAACACTAAAATACACAAACACACACATACGTATAACACCTATCTATCCTTCACTCATCCCCTACCCAAACCATAACTCACATGCACATGTACAAACACTCTCACCCCTGCAACCCCACTCATCTGTCTCGACATTATACACCATTGATATTTCTACCACTTGGCAATCTGTACCATCAACATTAAACTACAACCTGTGCATTTGTCAAAGAAACAGCATTTGACAAAATGCAGGGGAACCATTTATGCCATCTTGTTCAAGCTGAAACTATTATTCAGCCATGTGTGCACGCGTGTGAGTGTGTGTGTGTGTGTGTGTGTGTGTGTGTGTGTGTGTGTGTGTGTGTGTGTGTGTGTGTGTGTGTGTGTGTGTGTATGTGTGTGTCTGTGTGTGCATGTGTGTGTATACAAACTGTTATACAAATGCTTGCAAGATACCAACACAGAACAAAAAGTAAATTGCAAATTCTTATGCCTACATTTATTTTTAAGATATAAATTATTGCAGGGGGACCTAAATTCAATGTATAATGTTATTAATCTTCATTTTTTATAAGATGTGTCAGAATTTATAGAATCATCATATGATGCAAGAAGTTACTCACTTTTGAAAAAGGCCCTTTTCAAAGCTGCTTACAAAGTAGTTGCTTTGGACTGGCTAGAAGTCTAACCGATTTAGTGAGCCCACTCTCAGGATGTCTTTTCTTGGCTGTAATTGTAAGCACATATACTATGGCTCTGGAAAAAGATTTTGCGGGTTTTATTGTACTGTGATGGTGACAGCACTAAGAGTGGCTATTATGAAGAGTATAAACTTCACTTGCTGCAGCAAAGTTCAGTGAGGGTATTGCAGCTTTGTCTGCTGTAGCCCATGTGTCTATGACTTGACTGAGAAAATTATGGACTTGGAAAATGTCCCTGAAAATGTGCTACTGAAAGACAATAATTGTGAGTTCACTTAAACAGTGCTGAATACATGAGAATGATTAATGACCTTTATTATCTGTTATGATACTTCAGTGGTTCAGATCTTAACATGTATTTTGGGAATAATTACTTTACCAACATCTATTCCAGGCTGCTCACTCATCTCTAATGCACTTTCTGCAGACATCCTTTACTGTTACTTACCCACACCTTTTATGAAATCTACTTAAATTACTAAAATGAAGTGACTCATTTCCTAGACAGCTAAGTAGATCATAGTTTACTGTATAAAATGAATATAACAGTAGTGCCCCATTCAGCGTGGTTCAAGCCTTTTGGCAGCATTTTGCAGGAAGTGAAGGAAACCATGAAAGAATGTCATAGCATAGCACAGAACTGGCAACATATAGTCTGAATAATATCCATCAATCTTTTCCAACTTTTTTTGTAAAATTACAGTTCAATCAGATGCTTGTTTTAAAAGCTCTGCCTTTTCGACAAAGAAGTCAACTATAATCATTTGCAGATGTTTCGATAATTTTGACAAGACTTAAGCTTACTTTTGTACAAAAACTTTGAACTTCGCAGTTGGTATTGCACTAGTCTAGCAAGCTTGTTGTCAACAAATAAAATGCATTTAGAAAAGTTTACAAAGCATGTGTACATGATGAAGCAGTATTTGCAGTTGTTTCATGTGATTTCCTCTGCCCCACTCTCCACTCCGTTAAGAATGTTGCTTCCTTTCTGTGCAGTCCCTTTTCTCTCTTCCTTTTCCGAGTCATTACAGGATATTTCATATAGATGCCAGTAAAACTGAGTTTGCATTTGCATTCCTCTTGAGCCCATTGTCATAGCTGAGAGACAATTTTGTATTTTTCAGTATTTTCAAAAAAAAAAGCAAAATCTCCAGTTTAAAAAAGTGAGATAGTGTCTTGCTCTTGAATTTAGACTTTGTAATCAATGTCTGCTTTAAAATAAATGCCTGGTGTTACTTGATAATACCTTCAAATACCGAAATCATCAAATACCACATAACAGTAGTACTCCAGTGTGGCAAAAAAAGCATTTTAACTAGATTAACAATAAAATATCAAAGTAATATAACTGAATGCTCTTTTATGATTTTCTCAAAATATTTTAATCAACAGCAATAGAAAATTGCATTGCTGGTGAACAAAGATGGCTGCCGTTCTATAAGCACTGCAGTACTTCAGCTCTTCAAATACCTGAGAAAAAAATCAACCCTGTGGAGTTATACTTAGAGTAAACAAACTAATTGGCAGTTATTACTAATTGACCAGAAGTCACTTTTTGTTCTGAGAAAGAAAAATCGAAAAAAATACTTGGTAATAGCAGGATTGGATCTGATTGTCAGGTTGACTCTGAACAGAGCACCAAACAAAGGACTGATTGATCTCACTTTTGTAACTTTTCTTTGGGAAATAAATCTTCGTGCAGAATTTCGAAATGTCAAAGGAGGACAAAAATATGGAAACTACAACTTCCAAAACCAAAGCTATCAGCTTTGCAATCACCGGAGAAAGAATCTTTAATCAAGAGACAGAAAACTGCAAAAACAGGGCCATCAACAAAATCTGATCAACAGGTCACAATGTAAGAAATCAAATCAGCATTGCTACCTATACAGGATGCCTTAAAAGAGCTAACATCTCAAACACTTTCATTTAGTGACACATGTAATCGGATTCTCGAAAGAATGGAGAAAGCAGAAACTAGAATTGCTACCAATGAAGACAATATATTAATGCTCACTAAAAGAACAGAGACACATGGAACTGACATTCAAATGATGCAAAATAAAATTCTGGACTTGGAAGCGAGATCCAGACGTAACAATATAATCATTAGAGGGATCCCATAATCTATTCAATATAATGACCTGATCACTTCTATTACACAAATATTCGAAATACTGCTCAAGGACTCTGAGGTTGTTAAGCAGATGGTCATAGAAAGGGTGCATAGAGCATACAGAGAATCTCAAGCTTCAAATATACCCAGACCTGTTTATGTTAAAATATTGAACTACCAAGATGTGAGCAAAGTACTGTTAACTATTAAAAAATCTGGTGGATCTATAATGTGGCAAAATAATAACATTTCTATAGCACAGGATTTACCAACACAAATAAGGGAATCTAGACAAATGCTGGCTCCATATTGTAAATTTCTGATTGACAAAAATATCAGATTTCAAATGAAATATCCTAATAACCTAATTTTTACTGTGGATGGCATTAAATACTCTGTAAGCACAAGGAAAGAAGCAAGACCTACATTTTTGAAGATTTTTAAGGCTCTCCCATCTTCAGAAATGTGAACAGTGCATTTTGGCTTTCTGCAGCACCAGGGAGAATGGGATGTTTCATTTACGACAATCTGAGGCATTAAAATCCTTTGTCTGTTCTGTTTCTTGTAGCAGGCCTGGAATTTTATTTTCTTATCTTCTTATCTCGTAGTTCCAGTTGATTGAACTGCCTTTACAGTTTAAATAGCTGAGAAGAAAGAGGAACTGCTGGCGAAGTAAAAAGAAACCTGTTTGGACTTATTTTGCAGGAAAAGGACTGTAATATAGTGTGTGAAGTCAAAGTGATGCAGGTAAACGCTGTGGAAATGCATTGTGTATTAAAAAAGGAGATGGTTATGTGTAGTGGCAGAATAAGGTACTGTAGTTTTTTTTTTTTTTATATTTGTTTTCTCTTTTTTTTCCTATATCTCCCTTCTCTTTACTCCTTTCCTTTATTCCTGTAGATAGGTGGTATTATTTCTAACTGATAAATGATGTAAAAATGGTTAGTTGATCAGATTTAAACAATGTGCATATAATAATAAAAGAACATAAAAGAAGTTATTTTTTTATGTGTAATTTAAAGCATTTTTCTTATTTCTTCTCCTTTTGCTGTGCTCCCTTCATGCTTTTTTCTCTTTTTTATTTTAACCCCTTGGTTCCTCTCTTATTCACATATGGTTATTACAAATGAAAGTGCCATTATAGTTTTATTTTGAACTGCATTGGTTTTCAATATTAATATGTTAGTAGGTAAGTTGTAAGGGAAGAACAAAGCAGATTAAAGTAGTTAGATCATTTTATTCAGTAGATACAGGATGTTGGGAAATGTTAAATAACTGTCTGCTTTCTATGTCAACTAATATTTAATACTGTATAGAACAACAAATTAGAATGTTATTTGCTATTGCTGAATATAAAGCTGAAGTGAATTGAAGTACATTAGAATCTCAGGGTACAATTAGTTTATTTGTATATCCATAAATATGTACACAGCTGTAGTTACCTATAAGTAGTGTTTAGTAGGGAATGTCAGAATTAGGCTTTGTAGATGTAGAAGTAGTTGTTGTAGGTTTTTTGCATGGGGTTTCATTGTTAAATAATAGAATTAGTAGATTAGTTACTCAGATGGTTTCCAGTAATGTAAAAAACCTATGTTCATCCTGGTCCAGAGGAATAGTGGGTAGGCACTGGGTAGGGATAGGATGGCAGTTTTGCTTCCATACAATTGATGATATGCCAACTTATGTTATTCTAAGGTTGCTCAAAGAGATTAGATATCGAGTTATATTTCTAATGAACGTTAAATGTGGATAATAGAATCTTGGAATGTCAAAGGACTCCAGAACATGAAAAAAAGAAAGCTGTTTTTTCATTTGTTTCTCAAATCATCAGCATGTTGTACTTTATTACAAGAAACGCATATGACTAATGATCAGTGGGAGTCAGTGAAGGATAAGAAATGGGTTAGGAAGATTGTGACGGCGGAAGGAACAACAAATAGTGCAGGGGTGGCAATTTTAGTTAAGAATCACTTTCAGGGAGATATTAGGGATGTGAAAATGGATCAGGAGGGTAGATGGTGTTTGGTCCTTCTCACATCCAAATGTTATGATAAACCTATAGCACTAATATGTGTATATGCCCCTAATGTTAATCAGCATCATTTCATAGCTTCAATCTATTCCATTTTACAGTCATACAATAATTGCTATATAGTGTTGGGAGGTGACTGGAACTCTTATCAAGATCCTAAATTAGACAAGTTGGGTGCTTCTTCAGCGTTCAATAAACAGGCAATGGTAGCATTGAAAGAATTGAAAATGGATTTCAAACTCTATGACCCTTTTAAACACATACACTCACAAGGGAAAGCAGAGAATTTTACTTATTATTCAACCTGCCATAAAATGTGGTCGAGAATTGACTTTTTCTTAATTTCAGAGGTGTTGATCTCAGCTGACCCTAGTGTTTCTAATCAAGTCAGACAACTCTCAGACCATTCAAAGATAACTTTAACCTTAAACAGTAGTAATATGGATACTAAGAGGCTTCAAGGGTATAATTGGTCCTTGAACCCATATTTACTAACAAGGAAGATATATTAATGGAAGTCAAGGAGATACTTAAACAGTCAATAAATAATATTTCCCAAAATAGACACCCAATAGATATAGAATGGGCTACAACTAAAACGCAGCTAAGAGGACTATTTATACAAAAAGCTACATATTATAAAAAATTACAAAAGAAGACTCAATTGGATTTAGAAACTAAAATTCAATTACTGGACCAAGATTTGATGAAGAACTATAATGAACAGACAGAAACTGAGCTATTAAGATGTCAAAAAGAACTATTTTTACTTCATAATAGAAATTTGTCACTTTATGAACAAAGAAATTTAGTTAAATATGCAAATCATATTCAAACCCCCTCGAAAGCATTAGCTCGTATTATTAACCAGATGAAATCAACACGATTAATTACTGAAATACACTATAACAATACTACATATACTGACAAGGCGGATATCATGAAGACCTTTGAAAAAATTTTAATCAGATTTATGGTGAGAAGCAGACACTCTTGCAAGATAAAGACAGAAAAGATTTTTTACAGAGAATCACTTTCCCTAATATTGACAAGGAATTTCATAGAGATTTAATCAAACCGATTACAGTTGAGGAGGTGTTCGAAACAATCAAGAAACTGAAGCCTCACAAAGCCCCAGGCCCAGATGGTTTGACCTCGGAATTCTACAAATCTTTTAGTGAGATTTTGAGCAGTGTATTGTCACAGACTTTTAATTATATCACTCTAAATAGAATTAATGATCCTCATTTTAATGCCTCAAGGACAGTTCTGATATTAAAAGAGAAAGGTGATTCCAAAATCCTGATAATTACAGGCCTATATCACTTTTGAATATGGACATGAAAATCATGACATCCATTCTGGCGAGTAGGCTGAAAAAGGTAATAAACCCAATAATATCAGAGGAACAGGTGGGGTTTATGGATGGGAGGCAGACCACGGATAATACCTTAACGCTCCATACCTTAATCTCTTATGCGAAATATAAAACCTGAATTTGTATGCCCTAATTATTGATGCTCAGAAAGCATTTGATAGGGTTAATTTGGATTATTTATTTGATACATTACCTTATTTTAATATACCGCAGGAGTTTATCTCAATGTTAAGGATACTATATAGAAATGCATACACAAATTTATTTATAAATCACGAATGCTCGAATAGGATAAAAATCATAAATGGTACCTGACAAGGCTGCCCATTATCTCCCATCTTATTTAATCTTTACTTGGAGCCTTTATTTTTACACCTTAAGCAAAATGTTTTTTATAATTCTCCTGTACTGTATGGAATAAAGGTTAGGATGGCTGCCTATGCAGATGATTTAAACATATATTGTACCACACCTGTTTCCGATACTGAAAAATATTAGCTGCAATAGAAATCTTTGAGAGAATTTCCAATTACAAGCTAAATTTTAAAAAATCTAAAATATTCCCATTAAAGACACCCACACCTTTTTCAATGCTACTATTAATAGGACAAGTATTGACGGAAGAAAAGATAAAATATCTGGGAATTGTCTTTTCAACTGAAAATAGAGATTTTTTTATTAACAATGTAAAGTCAACTACAGATCAAATAACATTGGATCTTGAAAGATGGAGTAGATTGAAGTTACCGATGATGACAAGAGCAGCTATCATAAGAATGAATGTTCTTCCTAGAATGTTATATATTTTTAGAGCTGCACAACTCAGAATTACCAAAACATTCTTTAAACAGCTTCATATAAGATTGGGAAGATTTCTTTGGGAAACTAGGAAGACGAGAATTTCATATGAAAAATTGATGGCTCCAAAAAATAAGGGGGGGCTGGAATTACCGGATTTCGAAATGTACTATTTAGTGATTCAGGCCAATAGGATTTTAAAGACGTTTTACTTTGATAGTGATAATAGAAAATGGACACCCAAATGGGTGCTCTTAACGTACAAGCATATAAATGAAGTGGGAGTCAACACTAACGTATTACCCTTTTTAAATAATTGGACAATGAGTAAATATAAGCTAATGGAGCACATCAAAAGTTATGTAATGGCAATTCAAACTCTTTTCGCTTCCTTAAATTTACTAAAATATATGATGGTTTTCCAACCGTTTCATAGGAACCCAAATTTAACAATTGGTGGTCAATTGATTGATCTAAAGAAATTCCCTTTAATCATGGAGTTAACTGTACTCGATTTATATCCTTTTCTAGGAGTACCAGTACAGGATATTTTAAAAGAAATAGAACTCCCTATTTCCTATTTAATTATAGTAAGATAGCTAAAAGACTTGGTTATAAACTATTTTAACAACTTTGAAATGAAAGGGGAAGATTTAATCATTTCTCGTAATCTATGGGAAGCGCTGTTGCAGGATAGAAAATATATAACCGCAGCATATAAATTGATAAAAGAGAGGAAGTATAATAATTATATTCTTTTATCGAGTTACTGGAGAGAGAAATTGATATTCCCAGACGACAATAAGATATTGGAGGCATTTAAATTAACATTAAAGTCCGTATCCCTTAAGAAATTGGTATTTACGCAGCTGATGATATTTAACAATGCATACTATACTCGTCTCACTTTGCACAAATTTGATGCAAAGAATTCACCCATATGCCCACATTGCTTTGATCAGACAGCAGATTTGCTTCACATGTTCTGGAGTTGTAAGTGCATTTATAAATTGTGGAATTCATTAAAATTGCAGTTACAAAAATTGGGTTACCAAAATTCAACACTCTCTTGGGAGTTCATGATTCTTCATATTCCCCCGGAGAATCTAAATAAATCAAAAATGATTGTAATTATGAATATTTGCCTATTAATGAAATTATATATAGCCACAAATTGGTTGAACCCAGCCCAGACATCGTGGGAAAATTTCAGATTGTTGGCAATAAAACACATCTTAGCGCATAAACTGTTAATTAGTGATCACAAGAAAAATATCAACAACATAAAAATCTGGGAGCAAATTTTTAATATTATTTTGGCTTAAGAGGTTACTATCCACTTTTTCTCGGGAACCAGAATATAGTCTAAATCAACCTTAGATTAGATAGAAAATGTACAGAAAAGACAGATTGTTGGCTTGGATTTGTTAATGTTGAATTTTTTTTTTTTTTTTTATTATTTTCCTTTTGATTGTTAGTGCTGTACCTTTGATCAATACATGAGGTTGATATATATGTGAAATTAACCAATGGAAGCATTTTGTATATATTGTATATAATGTGTGAATTTGTAATATGGTTGTGAAAAATAATAAAAAATGATTATTGAAAAAAAAAAAGAAAATTGCATTGCTACGTTGAAGACAAAAATAAACTTACACATTTATATCCCAGAAAATGAAACAATATACCAGATAAAGAATACAGATGATATATGAGGTTACTTCCAAAGAGTCATGCCAAGTTCTTGACCTATCACTGAATCAAGCATGACAACTTCTGACAAGAAATGTAGTCTGATTTATGATAGGCACTTGAGCTTTTACACTTGGAAGGAAGCATTCACTCCCTGTTACTGAAATTCTGCAGCATAATTATGCGCAAAGAAGAAAGAAATAATAATAATAAATAGATGTAGTGTTATTTTTTTTAAGACGTCCTAATCTACTGAATTGCAACTAGGTACTTCACTTTATGTCGTTATTACTACTTTAAGTTATATTTATAATGGCAATAATTGTTCTTGTTTTCTTGAAATGGCTTTAATTCATTTAATTTGTTACAATGCATATTTTTGGGTATTTTATTGGATGCAAGAATCTGTAAAGTAATATTTGGCATTCTGACCTTTTTCCCCAGCTAATTTGGAAAGATAAAAGACTTATTAACAGAAAATCAAGCTGTTTCACTTGGCTCTGTGGTATACAGGAATGAAGCACTTACCCATGTAGCCTGGGTTTGATTTGATGCCAGGATCCTGGATGTGCCAGCAGGGAGTGGGAGGGGAATTATAAGGCTTATATTTGCTTAGCAGTCTCATGATGGAGGATATGGAAGTATGTTGGAGTGTGCCTGACATCAATGTTCTTGGTGGAGACTGTGACCCATGGCACAGGCATTAGCAAGTAACATGGATAAGACTGTTGAATAATATGTCACTAAAGAATTGGGGTGACACCTTCACACTTCCTATATGAAAGCCTATCCAGGAAGCATGTCTAGTACTCTAGGGGAAAAAAAACAGCATCAACAGTGCAGCTCCATGTATCCCAGAATCTGCTTCAAAATTAACTCACAGCACAGGGGAGTTTTTGGCACCCATTCGGGGGGGGGTGGGGGGGGACAGACTAGGTCTAAAAACTTGCAGATCAAGGAAGAATGCTGCTGGCAAGCAGCAGATTGTCCTGCTGCTACAGAAGAAAGAAAGGAAAAAAATTGAGATGGTTGTTTTAAGGTAGGCTCTAGTTGAATTCTGCAAAATAACTATCTGTTACAATTATCAATATAATTTTGGCACTTATTTCAGAAGGACTGTTGTACATACTAAGTGTTATCACTTTCTGACCAGATAACTCATAGCATACATGAGCTCATCTATAAACTAGTGGAGTAGAACTGTTCTGACATTAGTTTGCATCATCTTTTCAATAAGAAAAAACTTCTATTAAATATGAAATAAATATTTTTGCTTACTGTAAATATTACTTCCTGACCATTTATGTAATAATATTAATACTTAAATATTACATCTGTGGAAGTTATAAACTCAAGAAAAGTAATGTATATACACCTCCAAGAAAACTGTGAACATTTTACAGAAACCCCACAAAATGGCAATCAGAAGATAAAACAATGGGCATTTGTCTCAAACTAATGTTTTGTGCTGTGAAGGAGCTTGCCCTGCTGTACATGCTATGTCTACGTCAAATGTACCCCTTCATCAACTTCCATGGTAAAAAAGGCAATCAATCAATTAATAAATCAATCAATAAATACATCTCCAAAGTTGCGATTATTTGCAGAAAAGATAAAGGGAGGAATTCAATAAAGCCTACACGGAGTGATCTTGTATGTAGGCAGAGTGGTATGGCTCCAACATGGAAACCGGCAGCTGTGTGATCCAGTAAAGAGAGCAGAGGAGCATGCATGAGCGTGCAGACACAGAAGTGACCGCAGAATGCAAATCACCACATAAGGAGGTGAATTTCATGCAAATGAGGTCAAACAAGGGTGCTGGAGCAATCCAGAAAGCAGATAGTTGCACAGACCCTGTGTAGGTGTCCGAAGTGTACATGGAAAATTACCTTGTGCAAGAAAGCAAAAATAGAACAGGAGCTGTAAAAGGCCATTTAGAAGGCCAGAGATCGCATATTAGGGACAGATATGTGCAACACCACTCCCTGTATGTGCAAATAAATAAATAAATAAATAGATAAAATAATAAAAAATAACTTTTTTTAAGGGCCATATCACGTTTGCATGCCAAAACATGCCAGCCAATTGGCTGCAGCACACAAATTCTTGGACTAGAGTACAGGTAGGTCTGGCCTGGAGTCACCTTGTAAGTACTGATAGTTACACTGGGCATGCTCCTACACTTAGCTAACTTGAGCCCATGTCTGATGCCTCATTTGCTTGAGGAACTTATATATGAAAATGGGATCCGTACAGATGCTCAACTGCATCTTTCACCAAATCCCAATTTGGTTAGCATACTGATAGTTACACTGGGCATGCTCCTACACTTAGCTAACTTGAGCCCATGTCTGATGCCTCATTTGCCTGAGGAACTTATATATGAAAATGGGATCCGTACAGATGCTCAACTGCATCTTTCACCAAATCCCAATTTGGTTAGCATACTTGTGTGAAAGTGGTGTTCACTGAAGCAGCACTTTTGCATAATTATGCTTTTTGTTCCGGTCGTACTACAGTGCGGTAAGGGAAAATTCCCTTTTCACCACTGTAGTGTGACCTCGGATTGAGAATGTTAAAGTAGGGGGAGGTGCAGGGGGGCTTGCCCCCCTGCATTCAAGTAGATTTTGTGTTTTTTTTAACCTACTTTAACGAAAGCGCTTTTTCGATGAAAGCACTTTTGTTAAAGTGTGTTTGGTGGTAATGGATTTGAGCTTTTGATCTTTCGATCAAAAGTCCTAGATCCATGAAAATATATGTGTGCATACAGGCAGCTATGTATACTTATCAGTCTCTCCCTATCCTCCTTACACATGATTACCCAATTTATCAGTATGTGGCACAGATATATATATATATATATATATCTATATATATATATATATATATATATATATATATATATATATATATATAGAGAGAGAGAGAGAGAGAGATAAAGGTGTAGACTGATTTAGACCCTCCATATATATCTATATAACACAGTCACATAACACACACACACACACACACACACACACACACACATATATATATATATATATATATATATATCTATCTATCTATATATATATATATATATATATATATATATATATATATATATATATATATATATATATATATATGTGTATGGGGATGTACAAATGTCCACACATACATGCAAGATGCTGGGGTTATCTGCATCTACACACACAGCAGTTGTTTGATGGTAACAGACTAGGGCTGCATAATTTTATTTATTTATTTACATTTGTTGACCGGGAGTGTCCAACTGGACATAGGTCCATTTTCAGTGGAGGCCCAGGGAAAAAAGCTCCACAGTTAAAATAAACAGACAGTAGTTACATTGGATTACATAGCGATTAACAATTTAACATAGCAATTACTTACAACATAATTACAGATGAAGAACATAGTACATCAGTAGACAACTAGAATCTTTATCTGTGAAGTACATAACAGACATTAACAAATGTTACAATAAGAAGTTCCTGCTGTATAATAAGTACTAGGCTTATGAGCATCTGAGCTTGCTATAATCAAGGTAGTTAGTGGAGTGGAAAGAAAGGTAATGGTTGGATGGGGTGGGTGATATTAGAATGGGAGTTGCAAGGGCACAGCCAGCATGTTTTTAGGTGCGCTTTTAGTAAAGTTTTAAAGTAGGTGCATGATGGTATGGAGGTAATTGTGGGTGGGAGGGAGTTCCATAATTTGGCTATGATGCAAGAGAATAGTGCTTCACCAGCAGAGTTATTGGCTTTAGTGATCTGCAAGTGATTTTTGTTGCTGGATCTTAGTGGTCTGGTGGTGCGATAATGACAGAACTGCCCAAACACAGAACCCTCTGCTTGTGGAATGTCACCTGTAGACAGACAACGGTGAACAGGTAGTATAATGTGCAATGGCATCAACACAGGACTTAGACAGCCCATATTGTCAATGGCCAATTGTCCACCTAGCAAACTGCAACTGGGCAGACATGGTGGAACTGGTACCTGTACACACATAGTAGGGGTATTAACATGTACTCCACTGCTAGGACTCTAGATACACTAACAGCATAAAGCCGGTTCACTCTGCAGGCCACAAATGCTGTGTTATACAAGGCCAGTTTGCTTAGTCCACAAGTACTGTGGCTGCAGCCATGTGTACAACAGATTTAACCAGTGGTGCATGCAATATGTACTGTGAGCTAGAGTGTGTAATAGTAGGTAAGAAGGGGCTCTAATCTCCCTTCAGCTAACTTGTGGGTGTGGATGTGTGTGTGTGTGTGTGTGTGTGTGTGTGTGTGTGTGTGTGTGTGTGTGTGTGTGTGTGTGTCTGTGTGTCTGTGTGTGTGTGTGTGTCTGTGTAGATATTTCCCTAACAGCAGTACAAACATGACCATCTGGCATTTGTGCCATGGTGAATCATTTTATGGCCCTGTGAGTAGTGTACTCCTTAACATTGTCGTCACTGTCAACACCTGCTGATGTCACCCACCTTAACAGCACTGGCTGACATTCTGGCTATAGGCGGCCTCTGTGGCACATGCGATGAGTACATTGTGCTCTAGTGTGTGTTGCTAGACAGGTAGAAGTTCTAATCTCACAAAAGGCAACCGTGTGTGTGTGTGTGTGTGTGTGTGTGTGTGTGTGTGTATAAGTATGTCTCCTTGCAGCAGTGTGCCTGTCTAACCTATCTCTGTGCAATGGTCATACATTATAAAGCCCTATGCCTACCTGCCAGCCTCCCCATTGTACTCCTTTACAGGGCCTTCTGATGTCATCCACCTTAACAGCACAGGTTGACAATCTCAAAACTGGTAAGCTCGATGGTGCATGTGATATGTCCATAGTGCACTAGCACATACTACTAGACAGGCAAGTGTGTGTGTGTGTGTGTGTGTGTGTAACAGGCAAGTGTGTGTGTGTGTGTAGAAATATACACTCTTGCAGCAGTGTGTCTGTCTTACCTATCTCTGTGCAATGGTTATATATTTTAAGGCCCTGTACCTACCTGTCAAACTCGCCATTGGCCTCCTTTACAAGGCCTGTTGATGTAATTCACCTTAACAACACTGGCTGACAGTCTCAAAATAGAAAACCTGCGTGGCACATGCGATAAGTACGTAGTGTTATATTGTACAAGACTAGATATACTCTCAGTAAGGGCAACTCAGTGTGTATGTGTGTCAATATATGTATGTGTGTCAATATATCCACTGCAGCAGTGAACCTCTCTTGCCCATCTGGGTGCAATGGCTTAGCATTTTAAGGCCATGTGCCTACCTGTTGTCCTCCCTATTCATCTCCTTTACAAGGCCTGCTGATGTAATTCACCTTAACAGTACTGGCTGACACTCTTGAAATAGATATGCTGCATGGCACATGTGATAAGTACATAGTGCTATAGTGTATACAGTCAGATAGGTAGGGGTTCTACCCTCAGTAAGGGGAACTCTGTCAGTGTGTGTGTAAATATATCTTCTTCCAGCAGTGAGTCTGCCTCATCTATCTGTATACAATGGTTATACATTTTCAGGCCCTGTCAACCCTCCCATTGGCCTCCTTTACAGGTCCAGCTGTTGTCATCCACCCTAGCATCACTGGCAGACACTCCCACAACACATACTCTCCGTGGCACATGGGATTAGTACATTGTACTGTAGTACTGTCGTATCTACAACTAGATAGATAGGTGTTCTATTTTGAAAAGGCCTTCTCTGTGAGTGAGTGTGTGTGTGTGTGTGTGTGTGTGTGTGTGTGTATGTGTGCGCGTGTGTAAATATACCCCTTGCAGCAGTGTGCCTGTCTTGCCTATGTATGTGCATTGGTGATACATTTTCAGGCCCTGTTAACCCCCCTCCCAATTGGCTTCCTTTACAGGCTGCCGATGTCATCCCCTTAAACATCACTGACAGACACTGTCACAACACATAAGCTCCATGGCACATGCGATTAGTATGTAGTACTATTGTATATAATACTAGAGAGGTAGGGATTCTAATCACAACAAGGCCAAGTCTGTGTGAGTGTATGTAAGTAAATACCCCCCTTGCAGCAGTGTGTCAGTCTTGCTTATGTGTGTTCAATGGTTAAACATTTTAAGACCCTGTGATTACCTGCTGCCTCTAAATAGCCCACATCTACTTGGCATAAATGCTATCTGGAATCTCCAACATTTGTAGTACACAACACTTAGGTGACATGTATCAAGGGTGGCATGCCTTGTCACAGGGTATGCATGTAGGATTACACCATCCTCCCCATTGCCACTGACACACTACTCTACACAGATGCACCTAGGTAACCATGCACATATAAAGCCTTATATTGCTGATGTCATATTTCTGCTTTGCTACCATGCCATTCTGAGCTGCTGTATTGCCACCAAGTCTCCACAGTGTAGTCATTCAGACCCCTGCAACAGAAACATACAAAGTTCTGAGAGACACCTGTCAGTCTGTGACACCTCCACCAATCTAACATCATGCAACAAAGGAACAAACACATTAATGTGTACTCATGACACATGCCAGCAGACAGCACCTCTCATGGCATAATGGAACCACAGTAAACAATGTCATGTAATGTACTATAGTCACCCTGTGAATCAGACATGTATTTGCATGTCCCTGCATTGATTTTATGGATGGCAGGGATGTGGCACATGCATCATCACATGCACAGGGTATGGTGTGGGGGTGCCAGAGACTTAGGCTGTGCCAAACAGTTGACATCATGTGTGTGGGCGTCAGGAAGGGGTGATTGTCAGCTGGGCCATGGAGAGGTGCCGTATGTGTCTGTTGGTGAGCTGCATGTGACACTAATGTATGAGTGTGTGCGTGTACACAGTCAAGCCATTTTCTAGCCTTACACAAGCATATGTTGGACAGCAGTAGACTGTACATGGCAGACTGGACAGTTCACCATCTCTGGCCACAAACGCAGGAACTGGCTCTGCCAAGTGTGGCAGTGAAACCAACATGTCCAGGGTCAGATGCAGTACTAGTCGCTGATGGTGACTGGTGTCTGCTGGGCCCATGTCCCTCACAGAACTACCCAGGACCATGTGCCCATGGCCTGCCACATCATGGTGTGGATAGCACCCTTCCCCCTGTAGTGCTGGATCTACTGGCACTATGGGAGTATGAGTCCACAGCCATATGCACTCTCAGCAGATGTTGTTGCTGACCTATGGCCATGTGTCCGACACCCTACTCCCACGGCATGCTTTAACACAATGTGCAGTCAAGGACTGACAATGTCTCACCCCACTGTCTGTCCACTACATGAGTGAAGTGATGCATGGTGTCACCAATATTGTGGATGGAGTCACAGATGCCAGACAGTGATGCATCCATGATCCTAAGCATCTGTCTGGTGTTGCATTTCGAACGTGCCTATGCCTCCATGAAGGATCAAAACATGCATTGAGTGACTCATGATGTGACACCTGTGACAGGTGATGGATGGGCAGCAGTCATCCTTTGAGCACCTCTGTCAATCTGCCTGTGTGGGACCTCACCAGCTCTCTGGCTGTGGCTAGTGTCTACAGTCATTGATGCCACAGTTACCACACTCTCCTGTTTGATGCTGCCAAACTCTAACTGTCCAATATCTGTGGCTGCAGGGGACTGGGTATGTGTGGGCATACTGACTGTGTGCGAGGGCATTTGGGGAGGAAGTGGGATGTCAACCCATGGGACAGATTCAGCCCCCCAAGAACCCCACCTGTGCCTCACTATGACCATCATCATCATCATCATCATCATCATCAGAGTCTGATGAGTCATTGATGTCAGGTTGTGAGGGGGACACACTCCAACCCCATGGTCACCTATGAGGAGGAAGACAACATAACTACATTAATACCTGCACTAATATGTCCGCTGATTCACACACACACACATACAGGTAAGGTACCACAACTGCATTATACATGCCACATCTTATTTCTGATCCCATGCACAACACACAAGCAGACTAAGACATACACAGGCAAGACAGGCCCTTAATAATATGCACTGTAGCTACATCTGGTTATTGTTTCCAGTACTATACACCTGTGAGCTAAGCGATATGTCAGTGTATGTGATGGACCTACACCTAAAACACAGTGCACCCATCTTCACCATACTATTACCCCCCTGTATAGCAGACTGCATAGACCTTCACAAAAATAAGTGCAAATATGTTACAGCTCCTGCAAATACACTACTGTGATTACTGATTCAATGCACTGCACCCCTCCAAAACTGAACATACAAGTATTGTACTCTGGCTAAGCATAACAGTTGTATCTATGGGAAATTGGCAGCCCTTGACATTCTTAAGGTATATGTGAGCCATACCTAAACAGTTTCACACTCACTGGCTACAGAATGTTGGACTCCGGCCACACCAGTCTGGTTGTTCTCAGACTGTGGGGAATCTGTGACATGCCAGAATCCTCAGACAATAGTTATGGTACAGTAATATCTGTTACTGCAATCATTCCCTTACTTTGTAAGCTCAATATGTACACTTACTATCACTATTGTCTAACACACAATCCAGTAGCATTCATACAGCAGCCAACCATTGTAGGAGGGACTCAGAGGGCCATAGCTGTGATTTACATCACAGCAAGCAGAGTTGACAGGGAAGCTTGTAGGTGCTGGACAGCTGACTATCAGCAACATGTCATTCCAAAATATGCACTACAGGCCTACTGTTGTAATCCCTATTCCCCATAACTGCATCCTCTCAACTGTGTCCCATTATATGGGGAATTCTATTAGATACCTGGTAGAGTGCTGTACTCCTTTTTGTGCAGAAATCATGAAGAATATTGCTTGCAATATTGCAGTCTGTCTTTATAAAGAAAGTCACAGACCTGTTTACCATAGGCATTTGCTTGCCTTTTGTAGATAATGCTCATGAACAAGTGATTGTCTGTGCACCAACCTGTGGCTCAGACTTGCTAATTGAATCCAGAATAGCTGGGTTGCATTTTCATTAGCCAATGGCATTGCACAACAGTGCTATATTTAAGGCCTTGATGTAGACCTTGGCCCCTTTTCTAGTCTGTGAGATGGACATTATGGAGATGTGAAGACTACAGCATCACAGAGGATAGGTATAAATACTGTCCACTGTTGGGATTTATGTGGTATGTCCACAGTTTTGCCTGCTATGTTTGGCCATTGTGAACAGACCTTCTGATTATGTGGCAGTTTAGTGTTAAACAATGTGGGTTGAGGTCAGTAAGGGGAAGATAGATGTCAGTGTCATACTTTATGCACATCAGAATATGCATGCTGCTGCAGTAGCTGCTGGTCTATCAGTTGTGTATGTTTGTAGGGGAAGACTGTGACACATGTCCCTGTCACTTGAGCTTTGCCACCCCACCCCTTTATGTATGTGTGTTGTGTGGATCCCTTTTTCTAGGTGGTTGTGAGGTATGGTAGGTCTGTAGCAGGTAGCTTCACATACTGCCACATATGTTGCAGGCTGTATCTTCTATATTTTGCCCAGGAGTCATATTGGGGAGTGTGACCACACTGGAGGACAGCAAGCTGTATGTGTCAGTGAGGGAGCAGTATCAGCTCAGCATAACCAGGATGCAGGTACTCATAACAGTCCAGGTGAGGCATGTGCTTAAGGTACATATGTTATGTAACAGTGCCAATCGGGGAGTGTTAGATGACATATAAGTAGCCTATACAGATTTGTGCAGTGTGTCCCTCCCTACAGGATTTTGATATGCTAAGATGGGTAGCAGTGAATGCAGTAGCAGCAACTTGTTTTGGTTAAAATTGCAGGACATGGGCATTATTTGTTGTATTTACAAGCATTTAATTGAAGTGCAACACACTGGATCTGAACCCAGGACTGTGGGTGGCAAAATGTACAGCATGCTAGGAATTTAACAGACTGAGCTACTGAGTCAGTACTGCAGCAGGTGTATTTACAAGATATATGTGCATGCATACAGTCTTTTGCACAGGATTGGCATTAGCATGTGTGTTCGGATGAGTATGACGTGTAACACTGAACTGTCTGTCATGATTTTGTAATCTCAATCTGTACTAACTTGCCAGTACTTTAACACACAGAATAGGTTTTGTGACAACTGTGCCAACAGTAGGTGGCACAACTGTGGACATTCTGCAACACCCTTTATTATTATCATTAGTTATTTTATTGTGTACTGGTTTGGTGTGTGCATCACAGTCCCAAGTACACTGTCAATTTTCCCATTATTTGTACAAGCATTGTGTCATTGGCAATCATAATATTCTTATGGAAACACATTTTTCATTTTAGAGCTGAGTGGCCTAGTGGAGTAATGCACTTTACTGTACTGTAGTTGATAGAGTCCTGGGTTCAAGACTTGGCAGGGGTGATTATTTTACAGTGTCAGAAACACAGAAGGTGATTAAGGCAGTTTTAAGCTGTTTTAAGCGGGTTTGCATGGTGCGCCACATTAGCTTCACTTAAACCTGTGCTATTTCCAAAAAAAGAAAAGAAAAGAAAAAGGGGTGATAAGAAAGTGGTGAAATGGGGTCAAACAGGGGGAAAAACAATGTGAAAGGTAGGTAGGAATGTGCAAGATGGGTGTAGCAAAGGACCATAGCTCTCCATTTCTTGTTATGCAACAGCTGTGCAGGTTGTAGACAATTTGGAGTTTGGAGCCTCTGAGGACAACATAAATATGTTGATATATTCATGCAATGCTTACAGTATGTCCAGTGGGCATGTGTGTGAAATGGAGAGCTATGTATAGGGTAATATTATTTTTGTGGGACAGATGCCCATTTTTTTTTGTAAGGAGAGATTGGAATGTTGGGGAAGGGATATAGGTACATGTGAGGAGGTAAGTTGGGTAGGAAAGGTTGCATTTGCAAACAGACAAGACAGGGAAGACAGCATACATGGGAGGTGTATGACACATGAGGGGGGTAAACACCTTGGATGGGGAGGGTGTTGTGGAATCGGAGAGCCAGGTGACCCCAGATGGTAACAGTGAGACTAAGTTCCCCACCCATGGGCAGTCAACACTGCTCCTTCAATGCTCCAAAGTTGGCTGTGCTGGGAATTGGCTGCCAGGGCCACATTGCCACTCTAGGTTGATCAGTCTGCCCTCAATCTGGCACAGGTGATCTTCATACTCATGGTGCACAATTCTGCACACCAACCCTGGTAGCTGTTGCTGGGTGATGAATCCCTCTCCACACTTGCTCCCATGGAAGGATGGGCCCCATCCCCTGTGGTGGTTCCACCCTTAGGTGCTGCAGGACCAGCAGAGGGGGAAGCATCTGGTTAGGTCCCAGACATGGTGGGACCCAGTGCCACAGCCAGCTGAGGTAGGGTAGGCAGATCACCAGGAACCAGCCTACCCATTCAAGCTATGGTGTTGAGGTATTTCAAAGTGTATAGGTTAGTAATGAATAGAACATTTAGTTAGTTATAACAGCATGGCAGAATATTACAATTAACCCAGTAACATAACATTTTATAACATATGGAACACAAATATAAGTGAGTATAGTAACAGCATGCCATTTACAGTTATGGCATAAGGCCAATAACATAGGTAATTCAACAAGGAATGTTAATATGCAATCATTGTAATACATAACAATAATAAAACACAAGGCCCAACATAATGCTTTGAGAACAACATATGTTAAAAGTAAACCATACTCAATGTATAACAATAATACATTTTGATGCAGATAAGAGTTTGGGGGGAGAAATACATTCCATTACTACCAGAATAGGCTATATTGTTTGCAACAGTACTCTTATATACTCTACAGGTCTGCCCTTACTTTATGTATACAAGTACCCTATAGCTTCTGTAGCACCTACATACCTCTCAAGCTATCCACATGGGGCTGTATGAGCCAAGCTGTAACACCTACAGGTACCCAATTACAGGGGACTATTACAAGTCAAGGGGACATATATGACTATCAAAGTGTACTGTGGACTGATGTAGTGTGACTGTGCTATTGACATAAATCAAGTGGATGATAAATCTGTGTCCAAGAGATTTTGCAACAGTGATCACAGTCTGTGACAGCGTGACACTTGAGAGACACGTATCCTGCACTGTACAGTCAGTTTGGCTATCAAGCCGTCCTTCGCAGGCATGGGATTAGACAATCAGCAGACATTCACAGACACACCAGGCATACAGCTATACCAAGATTACACAGTTTTTATTCATTTTATTCACTTTTATGACTATTGTATTTGTTGACTTTATTAACCCATTCGAACAGCTACTACAGCCATTTATTTACCTATCATTCCTGTG
This sequence comes from Protopterus annectens, assembly GCF_019279795.1. Taxonomy (NCBI): domain Eukaryota; kingdom Metazoa; phylum Chordata; order Ceratodontiformes; family Protopteridae; genus Protopterus; species Protopterus annectens. The sequence goes on along the minus strand of NC_056731.1, from coordinate 811,910,314 downwards.
GGGAGAACATCTGTTAACAATACATAACTGTTTCTATAAATATTTAGTAGTAGTTGTCCCTGGATTCGAATCCCGGTCTGTGTGTGACAAAATGTATATCACAACCTGGCATTTCTCAAACTGAGCTACTGAGCCACTGCTGATTATTGTTTGACTGATGTGTGCCTAGGGCTCACCTGGTATCAAAATATGACCTGGTAATAGAGGCAGAGTGTTATACAACACTGCAGTGACACTTGAACACACATGCATCTGATTCATGCATGACAGAGAGAGCAGGTGAACTTTACATTAATACATGGAATGCAGGTGTAGACAATTAACCCCTAGTGGGTGGGAATATGTATGATGTGTACAGACCATATTGGACTGCTGGGTTGGCTACCTGACCCATATACAGCTGCAGATGGTATATTTAGAGTCTACAGCTATTACAGTTTCATATTTTCCTGCAGCAGCATACCTAAGAGCAGGAATGCATATAGCTGAATTGCAATGGTTAACACAAGACAATCCTGAGATAAACAATATACCTTGGAGGTTCTAATTCTTAGTTCAGATCTAAGTGCTGAACAAATATCATTATGCATTATATCTTGTAGTACAGCTTCACATCTACAGTTTAGGAAAGCACTCTTTATTAGCAAATCTTCAGTCACTTACTAGTATTATTCCTGTTTTTACTTCACAGCAGATGCAATACTCAATTTCATGACCAACAGTCCAAAATACACACATATTGCACAACGCAGCTTTATTAGGGGTGACTTCATGCAGTGATTGTTATATGTCTAGAGTCTTATGATGAACAGTTCATATAATGCAGGTGGTGTGATACAGCTGCAATTCTACAATTAATGAAGTAGAAACTTTATTTCCTTAACATTATCAGGTGTCATGCTTTCATCTTTATTGAACTGTACCTGGCATTACTCAATTATATCAATCCAGGTCTATGACCACATTCATTGTAGTACAATCAAAGCTGAATATAGCCATTAGCAGTTACTTATATACTCTTTCTTGTTTATATGACTATAGATTGCAAGATACAGCTGTACTCACCACACTCACGGTGCAACCTGGCCAGGCACTCTGCATGGGGCTCCATGTTGTGAGCTCTCTCCTCTTCAGCTGTGGGGAGAGAAACACATCATTATGTGTACCTGTCTATCAAACATTCACAGTAGAATTTGGTAAAACAATGATAACAATATTTACAAATTGGTGGGACATTCCCATCTCTAGCATCTTGGACCCAGGTGGCCAAGAGCTTCCCCTTGCGATGCTTCAGGTCATCATAATGATGATGCACCTGGTCACCTCTGCGGGGAATACCAATTGTACTGGTGAGATCATGTGCCAGTCAGTCCCAGGCCTCTGCTTTGTATTCCAGCCCCTGGTACTGGCCCTGCAGCAGCTGGACATCATGGTATTTCACAAGGAGTCCAACCATGACCCTGGACTCCAGAATGCCCCACCACTGCACCCAGAAGCACGCATCCTCTCCAACTCCTGACATAGTCTCTGCCAAGATCAAACTCCAACACATTATGGCTGTATTCTCACCTGTTGCACTTAAATAAGCCTGTTTCCTGCCCTTTACCACCACTGGGTCATTTTTAAAAATGCAGCACTTTGCTTAGCACCATGCAAAGCTGCTGACCTCAGCTGAGCAGTGCTTAAACTGGCAATGCTTCGTATCACCTAGCAATGCACAAACCAGCTAAGCACAGCTAAAATAGCCCTTGTTTAAGCAGTGCTTGGTTAGGCTTAGCTGTGCTTAGCAGAGCTTAGCTAAGTGCAGCAAAGCATTTCATAATACATTTTAAAATTGTGTAATTACAAACTACAATGTTTAATAACATGTCTGTGCATACATACATTATTTCATCAAGGGTTTGCACATCCTTCTCATAATTGTGTATTTGCAACATAAATGCTTCATACCCTGTCTGTGTAGTCATACAAAATTCAATCAAGGTTTAACAGTACTTCTCATACATGTGTATTTCAAACTAAATTTAATAACCTGTCTGTGTAATCGAAAAAAATTAATCGGGATTTAAAAGATGTCTCATACTGTGTATTTACAAAATAACCAGTCTGTGTATTCAAACCCTGCACCTACTGCACATAAGGCTATCACTCTAGCCATTTGGCTACATGGCCATGTGGAACGCTGTTATACTTTTACATCTATCTCTCTACTACGTTTAAGCACTGCTAAGCAGCGCACTGCCCGATGCAAACCCCCTCAGCTATGCTTAAACTTGACCTTTCTTAAGTAATTAAGTGTATCCAGTTTCTATTTTTAGATGTCTGACATGTGTCCTTTGCTGCATGCTGTGCCACTCTGTGCCACTTTGCTCAAACACAAAAAAATTAAAAAATTAAAATACCTTTTAAATACATTGATATCCCACACTTTGAGTGTGTTACTTATCTCCTGACATAGTAATGCACTCCCTACACTGATTCACTAACCCTGTTACATGGCTTTCCTTCATTAACACATCTGCATTAATATGCAAGGCGCGCTGCCAAGGGGGATCCGCATACACGACCACGGCACCTTCCATGTAGGTCTTCCACTATTCCTGCACAGATTGTATTAAATCCCCAGGAAATGTTTGCCTTTTTTCACAAAAAAGAGTTTGATATAACTCTTGACCTCTTACCTCCAGAATCAGGAAAGGCCAAAATAATCTGACTGAAAGGCCCCAAATCAAGGGTATGTTTTGAATATTGGTATTAATAGAAAGTTGAGAGAATAAAACGTTATAAATTAATATGTTTTCTGAAGTAAAAGCAGTCTAAAATTGTAATGACCACCATTATTTATTGAGTATAATCCTATATCTTTTCTCAATAAATTATCAGTTTTAGGAAATATAGAAGGGGGCTACCAGCACAGCTATCTGGAATTTTGTAAATAATTTTATGTCATATGTGAATATCAACATGATCTATATAAGATGCTTGTGTTACAACTGTATTAGAACTGTATGTTATGTGTATATCAAACTGGTCTGTACAGACGTGTGTTAAAAATGTATTTTATAAAGTGCTTGTGCTTAAAATATAACCACAGTGTACCCTGCTGGAAGAGAACAGAAATGTACATGCAGTATTGTAACTGTTTAAATGTATATATTTTAACGGTGGAAACTGGGATACAGGAGGTCAACTTCAGAAAAATAGCTGAAATTAAATTACTTTATAGGCTAGGCTGGGGATATAATGCCTGCACTGGGGAGCTTTCTGTATTGTCTTCAGAGTGAACTAATTACTATGTCTTAAAGAATGCAGGAATGCAATTGTTTTATGGCTTTCAGCATCTGCCAAAGATCTGAGGTCTATGTATTTTCACAGGTAGATGCTGAGACCCGGGATAGAGTCAAATGACAAGAAATGATGCCATTCTGCAAGCTACCCCAGCAGTAATATTTGAGATATTAATCTGAGAAGTCTCTTTGACAGACAGGGCATTCTACATTCTGTATGCTGTCTTGGACCTGACAAGAACCATTCACCACATCAGCCTTGCTCTGGTGAAGTACGTTTTTAGGGAACAGTACAATTCCCTTGGATATAGTCAGGGATATAGTAAAGCTTAGTTTAGATATTTTTCTATATTTATTTGAGACTATCCTGCAATGTTGTTTTAAATATTTCCTGTATATTTGAACTCTGGTGTCACTGTGAATCTATACTATTTTCTTGTACTATTATTATTTATTATTAAATATATTTAAACCTTTCATTGAGACTGATCTGTCTAGAGATATTTAGGTTTTGAGAGTACTTGCATACTAATTTAGTGACACTGTGTGGGCCACTTCCAATAGCCTTGTTTTTGGTCAAACTACCATTTGTATTAATATTAATATTACATAGTAAGATTGGACACCCTTTGTTAAGGGCCTTAAAGTAGCTGATAAGGAGTTGGCTGGTGACAGTGATAACTACCTTATAGTTTGGGCAAAAGGGGGAATAACTAGTAAACCTGTGCCAGCCTTTCTCAGGTGTGTATGTGTGTGTGTGTGTGTGTGTGTGTGTGTGTGTGTGTGTGTGTGTGTGTGTGTGTGTGTGTGTGTGTTTGTGTGTGGGTATAAATCAAACCTCAAATTGTGTGTGTGTCAGTTACCTCGGCAGGGACACGAAGCACTGGCTGGACAGAGGGGGTGCTGGAGGACTTGACATGGCCACTCAGCTGAGATCTCAACTCTATAGCTGTGCCACTGGGGAGTCTTATTGGCGAAGAAAGAAAGAGGGAGAAACTAGCACCAGACTGACTGTAGTCTCTGTGCTCTTAAGGGAAATTGCACTTGATGTAGAGAGCTGCATCTGGAAAAATAGTGTGTGTACCTGTTATCCTCCCAATGCACTTCTCCCACTGGTGCCACTGGTGAGGATTGAGGCTCCTTGATTACTGGTCCAGTCGTGTGTTGTCACATCCCTAAAATCCAGGGACACCAAGAGGTATGGCATTTACCAAAATTCTATTTTGATGGCTACAGAACAGAAATATGGATTTCTGAAATACTACTCAATTTTCTTTGAATTAGGCTCCTGTATTTTGGAGAAAGGCAACATTTTACTGATGAAAGGGAAATGAACTAGAAGTACAAATAATGTAAGCACTGCCAATAAATGGACAGATAATATTAATGTATCTTGCTATGTTCAACATAAATGTGCTACATGTGTAGGGCACATATAATAAGCATCCCCAAACAGCACAGGGAAAGGCAATGATTCCTTTCTATGTAGAAGCAGTGTGAAAGTGATATGGGAAGCCAAATGAATGGCAGCAAAGATCTTTTTTTAAACACCTTTATTGAATTATTGACAACAAAGATCTTGAATGAATAAGTCTAATATGCTCAGCAGAGATGCTTGTTCTCTCGTTCCATATTCACATGCCCTACTGATGCTCACACAGCATGTTCTGTTATGGGCAGTACAGACAGGCCTAAGAAAACATCTTTAGTCTGCTCTGCTTCATCTTGCTTGCATTAGTGCACATGTACTATGCCATGCTATAAATAAGTAAATGTATATACAGCACTGTATTTGATCACTTTTCAGGTACCACCTAGTAGCATGTAATAAGTCAAATGACATCGGCTTTTGTAGCCCCTCAATCTTTTCTTGTATAATGCTTCTGGGATGTCCCACACAACAGTTTGGACAAAACATCTTCAGGTAGGGGCACTATTAAAATAATTGGTTAATTAAAGTCTTAGAAAAGCAGTACAACAAATAGGAACCAAGAAAAAATAAAACTACAATAAAAAAATAACCAGCAGATGAGCTTTGATATGATTGGGCGTAGTAAAATGATAATGAAGTTAAAGGCATAATGATAAGAAACTTTGGCAGGACATAAGTTTAAATTCATCATGAAAATGTTTAACAACAGTAAAAATATGACTCAGAGAAATAACTTCTAATGAAGCCTGTATAATATTGACATAACATTGCACCAGTGAGTAAAAGTTTTTTTAAATAGTCTCTAGAGCTACAACTTCCACAAGGTCATCAAATAATAGTTGCACTTAACTTATGACCATTGATTCCTAATTAAGTCTCTCATTCAAAAATGCCCATAATGAGATTACAACTTTTACAATTTAAGAAAAGATAGTACATTACTATATATATATATATATATATATATATATATATATATATATATATATATGTAAATACATATATGAATACATATATATCTACATTTTATATATATATATATATATATATATATATATATATATATATATATATATATATAATGTAGATATAAGACTCATTAATATTAGGATAAACAAATTAGTTTAGAGGGAGTCAAATAAGCATTATGGAATACTTTACATTTAAAGTTTATACACATTTATATAAAGGAACATTCTGTGAAGAATGCTTTTACATTGTCATCCGATTCCATGATATGTAAGATTTCTCAGCATGGCATAAGCCATAGGTAAGCCCTTTTATAAAATCATGTGATGATCACAGAAATCTGAAAACCAAAACAGTATAGCACTTTCAGAGAACCCAGTAATGGATACCGATCCTGATGAGCCAAGTAGTTATCCAGTAAAATGTTTAGGTTATAGGCACTGTATTCTAACAAAACAACATCTAACAAGTTAACGAAAGACAGAAAAGTTTGAAAATATATTAATCATTTTTTCAGAATAGAAAAAATTTATAACTTAATTCAATTTTTATCTTGAAAAAATTTTAATTGAATTGAAAAAATGTAATTTATTCATTTAACTGAGTAATTGAACTGGTTATCATTGCCACAACCTCAACTTGAAAAGCAAGGACAAATACAATATCTATGCTTGCATTTTACCATGTCAAATGTTGTGTTCCTATTAGATCATAGAAGATGCATAATTTCGAATGCGTCTTCGCCAAACATAAAGTAACAAAAACTGAAAACAGCGAAGGGGCATATGAGCTATTTCTTTCCCTGGGAAAGAAATTGCTTGCCTGCCTCCAGTAGTTTGCTGTTTTGTAAACTGTAGTGCGATCTCAGAGTTGGTATATTTAGTTAGGGGGTGTGTGTGGGGCACAGCCTCCCACATTGGTGTGTGTGTGGGGCAAAGCCCTCCACTTTGTTTTGTGTGTAGTGTTATTTATTTATTTTTTTTGAACAAGCGATTTTTTTCCTAGGGAAAGAAATCGCTTGTATGTAGTTTTGGTGTTTTCAGTTTTTGTTTTTATGGGTTTGATGTAGACACATTCGAAGTAATGCATCTTCGACGTTGTGATATAGACCCCAAATGTTTATTTGGTTGACACAGCTTGGTCTACATAGTTTGATTAATTCCTCTGTTGTTGACTGCAAGAATGATGCTAGCAGTTACATGCTCACCTGTAGAACCCGTGGTAGAGCCCCTTCTGGAGTTACATGTGATAACTTTTGATACAATGGGTTCAATGTTATAAATGTTAACAATATGGATTGTCAACATTTATAAATATATAAGGAGAGAGAGTTTAGAGTAGCCCAGCAGTGATCAGAGGTTAGTATCAAACTCCGGATCATGCATCTCCTGAGAAAACATCTTATCCATGAGTCACTGATTCAAAAGGATAAAGGAAAAGGACTAATATCATTAAGTCTTAGATATTTATCCCACAGATCAACCAGTTCATGTGCCCAAGATTGGTTAATCTGTGACTATGAAGAAATTTGAATTAGTTTACATGAAGTAAGAAATAAAATAAATAAATACGGTATAAAACGTTGGTAATCTGAGTCTGCCCTGATACTTCCAAAGAACAAGTTTGGTATAAAAAATTGGTGCAAACATAGAATTGCAAAATAAATTGGAAAGAGCGGATAGAAAAGGAAAAAAAAATAGTCATTAGTTGAAGTGAAGAACTAATGGAAAACAGACGTGGAAAAATAGTCATCTTAAGAATAATTGCAAATTTAAAAAACAAGTTTAAAACAGAATTTAATAATTTCTATAGATAACGTTTGAAATTTTTTTTACAAGACTTAAAGGTATGCATATATAGGGCCTGTCCTTCTCCCTTGTAACTCGTGGAGTATTGCTGGATTGAATAATGCTAGAGGTCATCAATAAATTGTAAAATAAACATTGCTGCTATAAATTTTTTGTTAGCAAATTAGTTTAATGGCATTGTGTCAGGGGTGCATGGTTCTTGGCCTCCCCCCTCCCCCCCCTGTGTAATTTTTTTTTTTTTTTTAAGGTTTAGCTGTTATTCCATAGTTTTTCCTGGTGTCTAGTGGTGGCACAGAAGGCTAATATCCTCTGTGTGAGGGTGCAGGGTTTGAGTCCTTTTTAATGCCTTTAAGTAACACTATTTAGAGTATCCTTTGTGCCTAGTGGTCCCCTCAACCCATTTTGTCTTTGTCCTTTTTTATATATATATATATATATATATAGTATATTGTTAAAGAGTTACCCTGGTGGTTAGTGTACCCCAACCCACATTATGTGCAACTACCAATAAGGCAAAAGATGGGACTGTAATTCCTGGTGTCTCGTGTTCCCTCTAGACCCACATTATGCATAAGTTCCACTATGGCATGTGGTGAAAGCGTAATTCCTGGTGCTGGTGGTACTCCAAGCCAGTGTTATTTTTAAAGGTATGATAATATACATTTATCAGTGGCAACTAGTGTTCCCCGTGACCCAATGTTACAGGATTTGCTCATTAGTCTAAGGGAGTGTGGAGGCATGACAGCCTCCCTCACCCCCCACACCTTTCCTTACCTGATTACATTCATAGATATCCTCACACATTCACCCTACCCCCCCAAACACACACACGCATACACATACACAGACACACGCATACACATATACACACATGGACAAACACGCATACATGCACACACACACATACACACACACACACACACACACACACACACACACACACACACACACACTCACACACTTAACCTATCCCCTCACTAACCCCCCCCCCAACTGTGACCTCCTGGGCAGACACATACTTACACATACATTCACACGTGATAGATTTTTGCCTCATATTTAGCATGACCACAGAGACAGCTCACCACAGTGCTGTATGTCTTCATGTTGTGGCACCATGTTAAGGCTGTTCTTGAATCAGAAATAGTTACCATGAGGTGTAGACCTCATCTGCACCTCATTAGTAACTTTTCTGAATTGTACTGAAGTGTGAATTTTCTCTTAGAAGACAAAGGTACATAAAGGATCTATATTAAGGGGTTTTATACGGGATAAAACTTGACTCTGTTTCTCAAGAACATTTAGCTCATGAACTGGCTTTTCTGGTTTAATTTGATCAATTACCAAGTCCATATTGCCAATAATAATTAAGAGATGGTTTTGGAAAGACTAGAAAAATAAAACAAGATCTGAGAAGAAATGTGATAAATTCCTATAGGAAGCATAAACTTTTATATAGAGTACCATATGTCTTAATAAAGATATTGAAAAGTTTAAAGAATGTTATGGCATCAGCTATAGAAGAATTAAATAGGTAAGAAAAATATTCCTTTAGCAAACTAGCAGTACCAAAACTATTTGAAAACAAATCCACATCAGTAGTCAACTTAATCCAATTTTTTGTGCATTTTATCTGACTGCTCCCTCAATGTGTGTGTAGTCTAAAGACAAATTAAGTGTGAAATGCTATATAAAACAACAAGAAAAAATGTGTCTATATTACTTCATTAAAAGCTAACTTCAGTGTACAGCCGTTCATCAAACATAAATCAGCAAATGGCCTTCATTGAACGTTCACATCAGTGAATGTGTTATCCAGGGCAGTGAGTTACTTGGGCAACATACCGACCATCACACACAATGCAGTATAGGAACCCCCCCCCTCACTACCCACTTATATATAACAACTCCAAGATCGCACTACAGTGGAGAAAAGGGCAAATTTCCTAATGCTGGCCAAGTAACCTACTGTCCTGGGATAAACATTGGCTGATGTGAATGTTCAATGAATGGCCATTTGCTGATTTATGTTAGATGAACGGCCATTCGCTGAAGTTAGTTTTTGATGAACTAATATAGACCCGAAAAAATGAGTTTACACTTGGTAGGATAACTAATAACCAGAAACTGTAAATAGTAGTACTAATAAGCCAGGACCAGAAGATAAATAAATTTATATGTAGTGTTAGGCCATGGTGGTGCAGCGGTTAGCGTTGTCACCTCACAGCAAGAGGTTTTCCCGTTCGATTCTCGGCTGGAGCGCCTTCTGTGTGGAGTCTGCATGTCCTCCCTGTGGTCGAGTGACGTTAAAGACATGCAGGTAGGTGCGTGTGTTAATGGGCGTGCCTTCTTTGAAGGTTGGGTGTTGGGCTGGCAACTCGGCACTGTAAAAATCCACTGCCAATCATTTAGCGAACGGGAGTTCCGCTGTGGCGACCCCTAACCGGGAAAAGCCGAAAGAGACCATTAAGCACTTTCATCCCATTGCAAATGTAGTTATTTATCTTCTATTCCTGGCTTATTGGTACTATTGCTTCCATTTTCTTGTTATTTACTTTTTGGTTTTCTGCATGCCTGTCTGCTTTGCGTTTATCATAATGAATACCTTTAATACTCCTTGAAGAATATCTCATAAATAAGTGAAAATATGTAAATGAGTACAAAGTTAGATAGCATAAGGTATAACCAATAAGATTAGCATGCGACAATGAATAATAACCTAATGGACAGCTTTCAGAGACCCAATCTGAAGATGTCTAGCATGAGAATTCTGCCTATGAGGCAAAGAAAAAAATATATACCTCCCTACCAAAATTAATAATTAAGTGACATCCCCCAAGCTAAATAATCGTTCTATACTCAGTAACATCACTTATATCCTAATCTCCCTATGTCTAACCATGACAAACTCTAATGCAAAGAGAATATAATAACAACAGCAAGAAAACATGTTCAGCAATACCAGTTAATAAAACATAGCCTAGGAATATTTAAGTCTTCAGGTGAGTACAACTACTGATCTTACTTTGATCACATAAGTAAAAGACTCTCACCAAAAACTTCTAAAAAGAAAGTGTAGGAAAAAAAGAAAAAAAGGAAAAAGGAAATAATATGTCACATGATTAGCCAAAAGTTCTGTTAATCATCTACATTGTTTAGAAAAGAACACAGAAGAGAAAATCCAAAAAAGTCTATTAATTAATGTGAATAAGCAGCTCTCTATTGAAATGTCTGCACTTAAAATGCCGACTGCTGAAAAGCCATAAAAAAGACCAAAAAGACAGAAGAAAAGTGAATTTTGAAAATCACTCCTCCTTAAAACTTCTTTTTGCAGAGGACCCCCATGTGGGGACAAGTCTCCCAAACTTATGTATACCAGCTCTGAGATTGCCATCCCTCAGAGAAAAGGGAATATTCAAAGAAATGGCATCTCGGACTTAGCACATGTATGTTCTTTCAGCCATTCAGTCTCCATTTTTCAGGACTCACTCTAGAGGGTTCCAACCTTTCAAATGGTTACCAACTTAGCACCATTCAACATTCTTCATCCAAAAAGAAAACTGTTGCAAGTCAAATGAAAAATAATCATGTGTTCAATTTGATTAAATAGTAAGAAAAGGACAACTGTGATAAATTGCCTTCCACTTTCTAATCACATGGACCTCAACACTACTTAATCAACAGGTGGGACTATCATGCAGGATAGAAATAATTCATAGATAACTGGAGAAATCTTCCTGTACTCCAAACTGTATAATTTTGGTTTCCTGTGCAGGACTGAAACATGAACTGGATTAATATACTCTATTTGAGTTTTTGTGAAATAATTGTTTATTTCACTGACAGCTTCATGTGAAAGCTAAGGAATATTTTTGTCAGAAGTGAGGACTTGGTTATGATGTATAAACAGTATTTTAATGTTCATACTGTTGATGGGATCTAAGTATAGTAATGATTCTGAGTGTGTATGAGAGAGGGCAGGTGATGAGCTGATGGTGCTGCTGATCAAAGGCAGTGGTGTGGTGATTATGGTTTAATATATATTTTGCAAACAGAAATGAGATGTGGGGTGGGGTTTCCATACTATATTGTCAATTTGACTTTCCATAGTGATACTATACATTCTGTGTGTTGTACTCTTCAAGGCAACAATGAGAGGGATTTGCCAAGCATACACAGTAAGCCATGATAGATGCTACAATAATTAACTGCTTGAATGACTTGTTTTGGGGCAACAGTTTTGTACTTTTAAAATGCAGGGCCCCTTGTTGGCTGCTTGAGATGAGACTGCACTGCAGAGTTTCTTTTGAGTGTTATAAAAGTTAGGGGAGCAGGCCTTTGATAAATATGTTGAGTGGCTTTCTGATATAATTTATTGATTGCTTCTATCTACATACACTACTGGGCAGTATGTTCAGACATTTTATTTCCCTTAGTTCTGATTTTGTGACTGCCCTGTAGAATGAGGATCTTAAATGTAATCACAATGTAAGCTCATGCTATGTGATGGTGTATACTCTGAACTTGCCCTTTTGGTGTTTTAATGGTTGTGACTTACTGTACTATTAGGGGCACTAAATTACAGTTTAAAAAAATGAAATTGCATTTTCCTGAAATGAAGCCCAGAATTATACTAATGATTTTTAAATATAATTTATGGTCTTTATATAATGTTATTATAATTTTCGGGTGCAAAAATATATATACAAAATTAAAGTGGATTCTGTGTACAGAGCATGCAATAAGGTAAACTGAGTAGTAGTAAATATAAGAAGAAATACAGGTTGTGATGAATGTCTGCTCTAGCCAGAAAATACCTAAGTCCATGAAAATTACATTTCATTAATACTCATCTCAAATGTACCATTTGCCAGTATTTTTGATGGAAACCTTGTTAATCTTGGTGAAGTGAATTTCAGTATGTTGAGTAGATTCTTTGAGTCAGTGTGGTTTTCTATTAGGACTTTCATAAACACTACATCTGACCTCAATATTGTAGGAGCTCTGCCATAAGGCCCTTTACCTACAAGTTTACTGAGAATTTTGTTAGTGTTTAATGTAAGCATATTTATCATGAAGACCCTTGCTGTTTATTAACTTTAATCAGTTAAATACATGCCTGCTCTGTGATTGAAAATCTCTGTGAAATAGTCTGTGCACTCTAAGGATCTCTTACTAAGCTGGCTGTTGTCCCCTTTTGCTTGACCAGTAGACTATACTGCATATGCCAGTTTTTTAGTCTCATGGGATATATACAAATGACCCCTTAAGGACATCAGGTGTTTTAGTTATATGGCAGTTCTGAATGCCCATGACATTTTTCTTTTTAAGTCTATTATGGACAAATTCAGGCCAATAAAGCCAAACCCCACTAGCTGTGGACATGCATGTTTCAGCCTTCTTATGTCATCATTAGCACAGCATAAGTGGACTGTATGGCTAACATTTGGAAACACAGGGTTATTGTACCCATCTGCTGTCCATAACCATTAGGATGTCTGCTAAATATCCCAACTAACAAACTAAAACAATGAGCAACAAGGTCACACAGAAAAAAATCAATCATTAAATCTAAAATCTTGACTGGGTTTTTTCTTTTAATTTTAGGATTTTGTTAGTGTTTAAAGTAAGCATATTTATCATGAAGAACCTTGCTGCATATTAACTTTAATCAGTTAAATACATGACTGTTCTGCGATTGAAAATCTCTGTTCTATTTCAGAAATAGTCAGTGTACACTAAGGATCACTTATTAAATTAGCCACTGTCCCCTTTTGCTTGACCAATAGACTATACTGCATTTGTCAGAAAATGACAGACAACCTGCTTTGTTGTGGGTATAAACTTATTGATCTCAGTTATAAATTGAACTGTAGGTAGGAAGCCCACCATGCTTAGCATTGCTCCCCATACTCTAGCCTCAGTTCATATCCACCTCCTTTACTCTAATATTCTACTTCCTACATGCACATTTCACTTGTGACTCTTATTCCAAAACCCTCCCCAATGACAGCACTACTTCTATACATACTCTTCTCTTTCTTGTTTCCTACTTCCTTATCTCTTTTTTAATTTGTAGTCCCATTACCAACTATCTTTCTCCTTCCCATACTGCTTTGCAGTATATTCATTTATAATCATAACCCTCCTAATAGTACCTATCTATTCCACATTGTATCCTTTTTTCCCAAATGAACCCGTTTCTTCTTATTTTGAATACTTGATTATACTATAGCCTTTAATACCCCTCTATTCCTTACATTCCAGAGGAGATACCAGGACAACCTACCTCTCTTCCTTTATAGAAAATACTTCTCTGCTTACTTATCCTCTTCCAGCTTTCAGAATTCACCATCACTAAATCTCTTACCGTCTTGCAACTTCTTGTTTCTTCCTTCATTGCTACTTTCCCCACTACTGATATCTATAAAATATAGATTCCTGTACTTCATTAGTCTACTCTACAGATAATCCTCGATTCTTCTCCTGCTGTGCCATCTTTCATTCTACCATGACTCAATTGTATATCACAATATCTCTCAAACTCTGCCCCAACCACCTGTCCATACTTCCTCTTAACAATTTCCACACATTGCACCAAACCTATGCAATATTACCCCTCATCCTTATTCCCGATATAGACTGATTAATTGCACTTCAGCTCAAACCAAAATAAAATTAAGTGCAAGAATCCTCTCCAAAAAACAAGCATGCATAATTATACAATATACTAAAATCCATCAAAGGGGGAGATGTGCACCCTAATCCTGGCCCCACATATCACAATGAACACAAAGGTAATTCTCACACACACACACACACACACACACACACACACACACACACACACACACACACACACACACACACACACACACACACACACACACACACTTGTGTAATGACTACAGCCAATCCCCAATCCTGGTGATCTAATTGTTGCTGCAATAAATGTTTGAATTATAAGAAATTAAACTGTGGAACTATATGCATGGATTATCCAACATGTCTGATATTCTTGTTGTAACTGAAACTTGTCTTAAACCCTCTGAAGTGATGCCTGCTGGCTATAATATCCTCCTTAATGACTGTATAAAGAGAAGAGGTGGTGATATGTTTTAACATTTCCCAATACATAGCATATTTTCCCTTATAGCAAACTAACACCAAAATTCACTGCAGCAGAGCTTCTTATTGCTATCCTCAAAATAAACAATTATAAAAAAAATATGCATTACTGTCCTTTATATCCCTCCTAGCGACAATACAGCTATACTGGAAGATATCCTACATTGGATATCCTTAACATTTCCATCAGAAAAAATGTACTAGGTGATGTGAATGTCATTTGGTTGGACATAAACTCTAACTCCTCTACATTTAAAATGAACTCTTAAATGGTTTCACACAACTAATTAATAGCCCCACACATTATAGCAAGACATCAAATTCTCTATTACACTGGATGCTAGTATCAAATCCTAGCAAATGCTCCATCACAGGTACAATGTCAGACTCTCTCAGTGATCATCTCCCAATCTATATGACTAGACATCTCACGCATCCAGTTAAACAACATATTCATAAAACAACACGTAAAGTTTCCAGGTTTAACTCAGAACTGTTCATTACTACACTATCATCTATTAACTGGGACATCCTAAAAATCCTCACCTTAGACAATGCTGTAATTGAATTTAAAAAACTTTTCTAAATATCTTAAATAGCCTTGCACCTCCTAGAAGGACAACACTAAAGCCAAATAATGCAATTTGGCTATCCAAAAAGAGTAGAATGTTAATGCAGGATAGAGAAATAGCATGGAAAGAATGTTAGAAATATAAAACACCTCAATATCAATACTGACACTTGGTACTTTATTTATTCACTTTATTAGGGCTTAATACTTAACTGGAATGGCATTTTATTATTACAAATCTTTTCATGTGTTTATATTTTAAATTTGTAACTCTGAATGTTAATAATGATTTGTAAGTTTTAAATACAGTCCTTGTCTTTATGTTTATATGGTTCTGATGAAGTCCTGAAATAAAAGAGACTGAAAGCACTTAATCAGCTTTAAGGAATAAAGATTTGAAATACATTTTGGAGATGTGTTCCAGTGTTATTTCAGCTCCAACCTTTGATGCAACCTGAGCCATTTCTTTGGCTAATTGTAGTTTCTGGGCTGCAAGTTGGGTGCAGTTATAGACTCCTCAAAAGACTTGGCCATGTTGAAGAACAATTGTTCCAAACAAATAACTGGTACCAAAATCACAGACTAAAATTAAATGCCAAAAAATGAATTCCAGCATCCTTTGGTAAGTCTGCTCCCTTGGGGAGCTACCACATTAAGAACTGGCCAAATTGCTCAGGATTTGGAAACTTATGTGGACAGCAACTTAACTTTTGCCCAACATGTGTTTACTGTGATGAGAAGTCCTTCTACTGCACAGCTTATTAGCAAAGGGATTGCTTGTTGAGCCAGGGACATCATTGCCCCCCTCTATTCAGCTCTCATAAGGCCAGTCATTGAGAATAATGTCCCCTTTTGAATGTATCTATCCAGACACATTCAACAACTGGAATGCTCACAGAGATACCTTAAAAAGGATACTTGGCTTAAACAATTTGCCATGAATGGATGATCTCAAAGCTCTGTTGGTATACTCAGTCTCCTACAGACTGCTAAGAGGTGACTTTTGCCTGGTATGCAAGGCATCTTCTGACCCAGCCTTGATGGACCTACTGCACATCAACAAGTTAAATAATAACAGAAATAATTGGTCCAGGGATATAAACCTCTTTTATAACATCAAAAGAATGGTGTGGAGAGACAGTTATATGTCACCGACGATGCCAGTGTTCTGGGACAGACTCCCCCTCCACATAAAATAAAACTCATCCCTGTCCATAATCAAGAATAACTTGGATCTAATGTATACCACACTTGTGGTCCTTATAAATATCTGTAGTATCAATCCAGTTGTTATCAATATATGTAATATTAATCTCGTCTGGGAAGGGGTAAGTGTAATCAAAACATCAAACGTCTTGGGAAATTTGACAACGCTTAAAATGGCCTGCAAGGGCAAATAGCCTAGGATTAATCTATGAACCTATGAGACCTATGACAAAAAGAAAACAGGATCATGGCACACTTATGCAAGAAGTATCAGATAAAAAAAAAACAATGTTTTTCTCTTTCAGTTCGGAAAGTTGCGA
Organism: Protopterus annectens; assembly: GCF_019279795.1. Taxonomy (NCBI): domain Eukaryota; kingdom Metazoa; phylum Chordata; order Ceratodontiformes; family Protopteridae; genus Protopterus; species Protopterus annectens. Next base: position 811,893,593 of record NC_056731.1, on the reverse strand, counting down.
TTCCAGTTTCAAGTTTATTTGGTTGACGGTATATAAAAAATTTGCTTTTGAATGTACAAACTGTATACTAACACAGCGTGGTGGCATGTAGCCTTTAATATTGCTAAAATACTTTAATAAATGAATGGATTGTTTTCAACCCCTTGGTGAATTAAGATGTTTGACCATACTGTTCCACTAGCTTAATATACCAACACAGGATCATAAGATCATAGGAGATTGCTAGGCTATCGACCCGGCAGTCATTTTAAGCCTAGCTGTTTCATCCCAGTGTAATACCATGAAAATGCTAGGCAATACCCAAGATTGCATTTAGTGATGACTGCCCATATCCAGGTGGGTTGTGGGCACTATCCCTGGTACGAATTTATGATGCCCCATCCACTAGTCCAGGTTCCTTTTGAACAGTGTCATAGAGGTGCTCTGTTTTACATGAATTAGTTGCCTGTTCTAAAGATGTGACATTTGACGGGAGATAAATCTGTCCCTCCAGCATGTACTATTTAACTCACAGGCCATATTTGTTCTCTGGAATGGGTAGCCCTAGTCCTGTTTGATTTACTGATATGCAGCAAGTTCATTAGGTTTGGGTCTAGGATTACTCTGTAGGTCAGGCATAAGTCTCCCCTAAGAAATCTATACAGCACGGAGTATAGTGACAGGGACTTTAGTTGGTCTGTGTAAGGCACATGCTGGAGCCCTGTGATCTTCTTTGCTAGAAACCTTTGAGGTCTCTCCAGTTGTTGCAGGTGACGGTACATGGCAAACGGGACATTATACTCTATTATGGACTGGATTAGTGCCAAGTGTAGAGGGGTTATAACCTCTTTTGCTCTTGAGGTGATGTCTTTACTGATCAAGTGTACAACATAGAAAGCCTTCCTTACTGCAGTAGACACATGGTGGTCAAAATTAAGGTTGCAGTAAACTTGTGATCCCAGGTCCCTTACTACCTTGTAGGTACTTAACATGACTGTTCTTCTGACCCTTTGCTGCCTGATATACTGATAATGCAAAATCAGTGTAATTAATGCATTACCAAATAAATGTAATTATGTGATACTCTTAAACTAGACCCCCTCCCAAAATACATTGTTCTCTCCTGAAATCATTAATCATACCCCCCTTATTTTCCAAGCAATGAAAAAAGAACTTTTATAAAATGTATTTTGAAAAAGAAACCAATGACTGCTGTCTACACTGGGAAAGAGCAATAAAAGCATTAAGAGTGCAGAAATGTTAGCGTATAAAAAATGAAACTCATCAATGCATCCAAGTACTTTGATTGCAGGTGATGTGCTATATAAGAAAGGCATACAAGGGTATCTGTGTTGGGAGTACTCTGATTTACTAACTACATTGAGAACATACTTGGAAACTGTAAGAATTGCATTCCTTTTACAGTAGCCATCTAATGATTGGCATGTAGGTGTCAGATAGTAAAACTGAAACTGAAAGCCACCACCATCTCACAATAACAGAAACCAGATACCACAGGAAGAATGTTGCATATTTGCTTATGATGTAGCATAAAATTATTTGCTGTACAAAAAATCATAGAGATCTGTAATTCTATTTGTGAAACTCTATAACTTTCAAGGTTAAGCATTCTAACACTCTTTGATGATTTTATACCTTGGCTATACTTCAAATGCAGAGTACATCACATGCACACACACACACACACACACATATATATATATATATATATATATATATATATATATATATATATATAAACTGTGTGTGTATGTATATATATATATATATATATATATATATATATATATATATATATATATATATATATATATATATCTATATATGTATATATATATATATATATATGTTTACTAGGAAAGTCCAACTTGGAATAAAGCCAATTTTCACCAGCCACCCAGGGAGCAATGCTCCAGATGCATGTCTTTTTATGTGGGAGGAAACTGGAGTACACAGAGAAAACCCACACAAATGCAGGGAAACATGAAAACTCTGCACAGGAAGCACTCCAGCCAAGAATTAAACCACTTGCTGTGAGGCAACAATGCAACCACTGCACCATCCGTAAAATACATGTTTAGACACACATTCACACACACATATATATCTATATATATATATATATATATATATATATATATATATATATATATATCTGTGTATATGTTTAATTTTCTTTTCAGAACACTAAATGTTTAACATGAAAATTAAGATGTGCATGTAATATGCATGCATATGTTTATGGGAATTACATGGCATCTAGTTTGGGATAAGTAAAATATTTGGCATTTTGAGTTCAGAAAATGAGTCTTGTGGGATCTTTTACATCCACATGAACTACCACCAACTCAAGCATATAGGACCTCAGTTTAACATGTCATCTGAAAGACAGCACACTCAGAAGTACAGTACCCCCCCCCCCCAACACTGCACTGTCAGCAATCAATCTACCTGGTGAGGGAATAGAACCCACAATGTTATGCTCCAAAGGGGGTGTTACCTGTTGCACGACTGACATTGCTGTGTAAATAGACATATATGAATCACAGTTACAATGGGTACAGAAACAAAGAAGTTACCTTCAGACGTGAAAGAGCAGTGTGATAATATTGCAATTTACTGAAAGGAGTTAACAGTAGAATCACTGAGACCTAGGAAAAGACTTTGTTGTGGTCTATACTTAGAAATAGTTAATGACAAGCTAAAACATGTGTATGTAATACAGAAATACTTAAATACAGACATACCAGAAATACAGTGACAGTTATGTAATTAAGTCTTTCCACCTCTACAACTTCATTCATTATGTTAAGACACCTTTAACCTCTCACTTTATTTGAGGGGACTGATTCCATTATTCAGATTTCTGGATTACTTTTCTGTGACCTCTACAGGTTTCATGGGTCTTCTATTTCCCATCTTTTTATTTAAATGCTTTCTACCCCAATGCTTTCAAATTATACACGTTCTATTTGTCATATTTTCTTATAAACTTCAATAGTTTATCCAAGTATTTCCCACTTAATTTTCTTCCTTGTGCAAAGCATTTGAAACCTCATATTCCCTCTGTTTTGAACACCTTTGGGTCTCTTCTACTCCCTTTGGGCTTGCTTTGTTTGCAAGGATTTTAATTATTCTACATGTTCTAGATATAAAACTACCCTGGGGATTCAATAAACTTTGTGTAAGCTTTGCATGAAGCCTACTTGGAGTTTACATATTTGCACGGTGAGCAGCCTCGGTAATTACATATTCATGCTGCCCACTGCATTTAAATGTAAACCAGCATGGATCCGTGGCTAGCAACAATGTTGCTGGCTAGTAAACTGTGTATAGCAACATGGATAGCAGCAGACGTGCAGAGCTGTTTACCTACGGGCAAACTAGGTCTGCAGAAATGTACGGAATGCCATAATGATTACCATGGTTAGTAATACAGCAATGTATATGGTCCAAACACATTACAGGACAGTGTATACAATGCAGAGTATTGTGGAGTCCCATTTCAGGGATTCTGTACAAAAACTGTGTAAATCATGCCTAATGGTACATGGACTGCCATGTAAAATAAACAGTCAGGGGAAGTGTGTTGTATTGAATAGGGACACACAGATGAATTGTACAAATGAGCACAGGCAAACAGGACAGGTGAAACATTGTACTTTACAGCAGATCAGGGCACGTAAATAGAAAGCAGTTATAGCAGGAACAGTAATCAAATGTCGACATGGTACAGTATAGACTGCACAGTGCAAATGTATATTATGTGACTGTCCCACAAGGTGACATAATGGTGGAGAAAGATGTTTTTGTGATACAAGCCTCCTGATATGAACAATGGAGAGGACAGCTATCAGGGATCTTACATACAATAAGGGTAAGGTGCATATTGTGAAGCTATGCAAACTGATTTGCTGACTAAAATTGTAATGTCAGCAGAGGTCTCCACCAAGTGGGACACAGTTACAGGCCCATGGACAACAGTAAACTGAAGCATGCACAATCATGGGCAATAGCAAAAGAATATACCAGTAATCCCATGTCTCTGACATAACAAATGGGATTCTGAGTGATCATAGATGGTTCTGCACAAACGCACTTGCACAGCTATTATGACATGCCAGCAATCTATGAGGGTAATCAGGCACACCACCCTGACACTGTAACATCTACTGGAGGTGTTAGGAGGAACACTGTTATACCTGTATGTATCATAATGATAAATCCAGGCTAGTTGACTGGTGTGCATGCTATATATATATATATATATATATATATATATATATATATAGATAGATATATAGATATATATATATATATATATATATATATATATATATATATATATATATATATCACAATCCACACTGTCATGAATGTAACCCATGCCATCAATGTTGCCAAACAGCTATGTATGTACTGTGTGCATCACCAGAACAGGTATCACACATGCATCTGGTATAACACCTTGATGGGGGTTCCAAACCATTAGGCATTAATGTTTGTGTAACAAAAAGAATACCTAGGTATGGCCAATAAGATGTGTGGGAGCTCACTGTGGCAAAGGTAGTACACTGAGTTACACATCACTGGAAGATGTGTAGGGAGGTACGTGAAGAAGGTTGCATTGTACTCAGTTATTGAGTTGATGAAGGTTGTGCCTTTGATGCGGATGTCATGCACATACTCAGGAGTTGGTTTATGTACAAGGGAGTAATCATCACTGTGGGCACATGCTGGTGGAAGTTCCATGTACCATCTACTCCAGTACACATGCACATACCACTTGGTCTGCTCATAGGGATGTGATGTCTACATTATCATTAGGTTGTGCATTTGTTTTCATAATGTAACACATCCTCCCATGTTTTTGTTTCATTTCATGTGTTGTCATGAATGTGGCAGCAATGTTTGGAGTGTTCATACTGTCTGTTTTATACTAATATCACAGTTGGAGTCAATGGTGGCCCACTCTCTGCAGTCCTCCAGACAGCTGTTTGGACCCAGGATGTGCATGTCATTCTTGACATCTTGTGACTGAAATATGGAAAGGAAAGGGCCTAGCAGACAGCCCTGATGTACGGACATTATCACTAGACTCAATATGTAGGTAACTTCACACATTTCAACATATTTAGATGCCATGTGTGTGATCCAGTGTTCTACCCACTTAGTGATATAGGTGTTTATGGCCAATTGTGACACTGTTGAGTTATTACCTCATTGTGGGCTTGTGTCAAATGCCTTGGACCATTCAAGATGCACAGTATGAGAGTGGTGTCATCATGCATGCCCTCAATGACCTTCTTGAGGACATCTAACAGATGTACCAGACATGGATGTAGCATTAGCAACTCACACATGTCTTTTGCACACAGCTGGGATATTTCCAGTATCCATTTAGACAAGGTTCATGATTACATGTTGGTCTACCTCACAGATAAGGAGAATCAGGATGTGTCTATATATGCATGCATCAGGTGCAGTCCCTCCCTCCTCAGAGGGATTCAGGTTGATGTACACCCTTCTACAGGAACATATTCTGCTGGAGGGTGTGTTGAAGTATGGATCCAACCATGTCAAATGGGTGTATGTTCTGAGTCACACTATAGACGATCTGTGATGTTGTCACAGCCCGTTGATTCTGTGTGATAGGCTTGGATGAGGGTAAGACAGTGCATACTACCTACCTTGATCTAGCCTAGGGTTTTGACACAATCCCAACCCTCAGACATCATTGAAAAACTCTCCCAGCTGTGGATTAACCCTTACATCACTAGATAGTTAACACATTGTCTCACTGACAGAACACATACTGTGAAAGTTGATGAATCAACCTCTACCAGTAGAGGTCTCACCAGTGGCATACCACAAGGATCTGTGCTGGCTCTTTACTGTTTGGAATCTATTTATCAGCAGTCCAGGCTAAAGTATACAGCCTTTGGATTACCAATTTGCTGATTATTGCATATTGGGTGCAATGATGTTAACATATTACAAGAGGGGCTAACACATACAAATGATTGGTGCCAAAGCCCCATGGCCTACAAATAAATACAAAACATTTGTCATTTTTTTGCCTTTTTCAATTGCAATTCCTGGTAATTACAGTATTGAGAACACCCCCCATGCTCAAACCCAGTGGTGAAAGACCTGGAAACACAGGTAGATAGCAATTTGTACTTTGACCACCAAGTTTCCACAGTGGTATGAAAAGGTTATGTCATGCACCTCATAAGTCAGGCCATCATATCCAGATCTGAGGATGTTATAACAGCACTGTACTTGACTCTGATCAGAATACTAATATAATACAATGCTTCCTTTTGCAATTAAATCACCAGACACCTGCAGCAGCTGGAGAGACCACAGGGGTTTCTTACCAAGAAAATACAGGGCCTACAAACCATGCCATGATGTATGTGGATAGCCCGAAAGCTCTGTCACTGTAATCTGCATCATATAGCATGAGGTGACTTGTGCCTGGCATGCAGGCCAGTCTCTGACCCTGCCCTGATGGAAATATTATGCATCCACAAATCAGCTATAGCTGATGACATCAGCAGAGTCTGGTGAGAGGAAGTTGGTAATAGTCTGATGAGAGGAATATGGTAATAGCAGTGTCCCACATGCTGGTGTAAAATGCTCTTCCTAATGTCAAGCCAGTGCACAAACACACACACAAATGCAACCCGGTGACTGCAGTGAGAACATAATTCCTACCTATGTAAGTACACAGACTAGAGAACTCTGTATTTAATGCAAGTGCCACAGAATAAGTCTGACTTGGAGAGTGTCAGATAACACTTTATAGGTGATGACATCAGCAGTGTCTGATGAGGAGAAGATGGTAATAGCAGTGTCCCATATGCTGGTGTAAAATGCTCTCTCTAATGTCAAGAAAGTGCACAAATACACACACATACACACAGTTGACTGCAGTGAGAACAGAACTCCTGCATATTGAAGTGTATAGAATTGAGAACTCAGCATTTTAAGCAAATAGCATAGCACAAGTCTGACTTTTATAAGGCTGCAGGACAATTTATAATGGATGACATTAGCACTGGATGTTGGAGAGAAGATGTTGGGGACCTGAATGACATGGACGTGTAGGTAGGTACAACTGTCAAATATTGGCAATTTATGAGATTGAAGTTGTAACTACAGGAGACTGAACCTATGAACTCATGATTTCTAACTAGATAGACACATACATACTTCCCAGTTGACTGCAGTAAGAACAGAACCTTTACCTGTCTAAGTGCACAGACTAGAGAACTCAGTATTTTACACATGCAACATGACACAAGTCTGACTTTTACATGGCTGCAGGACAATTTATAGTGGATGACTTCAGCACTGGATGCTAGAGAGAACATGTTGGAATGCCTGCATGAAACTGATGTGTAGACATGTGCCACTGTCAAAATATTGGCAATCCATGAGATTGGAGTGGTAACTGCAGGATAAAACCCATGCTTTTCTGACTCAATAGACACACACACACACACACACACACACACACACACACACACACACACACACACACACACACACACACACACCTCCCAGTTGACTGCCATGAGAACAGACCCCTATGTAAGTATTTTAGGTAAGCACCACTGCACAAGTCTGCCTTTTACAAGGATGCAGGACAACTTATAGTGGATGACATCAGCAGTGGATGTTAGAGTGAAGATGTTGAGAGTCCTGCATGAAATGGATAGCTAGCCATGTCCAACTGTCATGATATCAAAGTTTTACATGTTGCCAGATTGATGAGTGTGCAATGTGTAGTATTTGGTGGCTGTTTTTCCAATGTGCAGGTATACTTTAAGAGACTACTTTACAAACCATATGCAAACAAGTGTCCACATTACTACAAGTATTGAAAAATCTGAATGTGTATTGTCATTATAAAGATGTGCATGGTATATAAGACAACATTTGTTATTTATTTATGTAGTTTAGTTATAAATTTGTGAACAAGTACTAAGAGACCAAGGTTGAAGTGCATGGGGGGAAGTAACATATGGCTGCATTGTAAATATGTGTTATTTTCTTAGATAGTGCCTTCAGTTTGCTTATGTTTGCACATATAGTTTCATGGGATGAAGACTAAATGGACAGTAAACATAAGTAATACATGCCATTGTGCACTTTCCATAGCGCACCACCGAGCAGCAGGTTTGCATGATCGATGACAAAGTGTTTGAGCATGCGAGATACTCATTTCTACTGGTTTCCCTGTTTGCTTGTAGTTAAGCAGTGCACAAACATGATCCTCATTGCTAACATTATGAGAGTTCTCAGTACTGAGTGTACGAAACATACCTGCTGCTTAGCTGGCTCTGTGGCAGCAGGTGTAAATGCACTGACATTCTCCTTTTGGACCCTAGATGATATAGGGTTCAAATCCATGTATATGTAATATATTTAAATAAGGAGTGATAATGCAATGACATAATTCTTTATACTACATCCACTGTGTATTATTGTGTGTTACCTTTGTATGGCATGTTCAAGTGGCATTGCGTGGAGGTAACCACACCAAGAATGAGCTGAAACAGAGAGGAAAGCAGTTTTGTAAACCGGAAGATTAATCTGACATTTGCCATTAGTTTGAGGTGGGTGTGCTGCTGTAAATGTTAGGTGATTTAACTTTGAAGACATGCACTGGGGGCATAAATTTCATGACCTTACACATGTTTGATTTGGCTTTATACAGTGATAAAATTGATTTTTACAGTGTGGGATTCAAACCTATGCATAAGGGGCAAAATATTTTATTTCATAGTAGTGATATTTCATTGTTGACACAGAATAAGGGCTTCTCAGACATACTCAAAAACACATGACAGAGTGAGTTGTTACCCATGTATGTGTGTGACCTAACAAGATCCTTTTTGTTTATTCATTCATTTGTGTATGTGTCTTATTGGAGTGTGAAAGCCATCCAAGTCCAAATAGCAGAATTATATGTTCAGAAACATAGTAGACAGTACACCCTCAGTCATATATCTGAACCTTCAAAACACAGTAAGTGTGTCTTATCCTTCATATATATATAATTCACATGATTTCACTACTATGCATAGTCAGTGTGTTATTTATAATTATGTATAAATTGTTATAAGTGATATTTAATGCAATGTGAAATGGAATAACAGTAAAAATGGCTAGAATTTCCTGTATTAGAACCCAGGAACATATGGATGGCAGCCCTATACTTACACCTGTTGCCACAGGAATATTGCAATAACACTTGTTTAATTTCCTGCTCATTACTATAAACTGAACTGTCACAAATGTAGAAATATGTTGCATTTCCTTTATTAGAACTAAGGACCATTTGTATTACACTTGCACCTGCTGCCACAGAAATAGTTAAATATCAGTTGGATATTTCTCTACTTATTATTCATTTATGTTTGTTAGCCAATGCACAATGCAACTTACCGTGTTTGTCATGGTGCCCAACAGAATTAATAGAATGCATCCATTTTGAAATTGTTGACTGCTTTCTCTCAGCAGGTGTTCTAGACCTGCAGATGTTGGAGAAGGTTGCTAACCACCACACAATATCACTAAGCAGTGGTGTGCAATAGAAAGCAAAAACTGCATCAATGTATCCCTTTTGACATTTAGAATGCCTACATCCTGTCTCTGCAGGTGTTCTCTCTGCATCCTGTGTGGGCCACTGGTCCAGGTTTGTGCACTGCTAAGCATCTTGCAAATGAGATAAGCAAAGCTAAACTTGTTTTAGCCTTGTGACCAGGATTTATTAGGTGTCATTCTTAAGAAAAGGGTGGGTCTTGAATACTGATATACAAAGAGTAAATGCTGTGTGGCTCAATGTGTTTTGCAGATCTGATACACACACAAGTTGATGCATTGGTCATCCAACACGTACTTCACCTGTTTGATTAAAAAAAAATTGGGAGAAGGGAAGAAAAGAATTCTATTACATAAACAACACTACAAAATGTATACTGATACAAATTAAACATTTTTGCACAGGTCTGGATTTGAACTCTCCCTCCACTGAACCTTCACAACACAGTGAGGCTGTGTTATCCCTCTTTGCCACATAAACAGCTCTGCAGCAGTGAATACAAATCATTGTGCATACACGGAACTGCAACATCATCCAAGGTATTTGTGACACTGCCAGCTCTGCTATCTGGACTTTTATAAATAATTCTATGTCATTTGTGAATATTGATATGATTTACACAGATCTAAATGTTATGTACTGAGCTTCAAGAATGTAACTACAGCACACCCTGCTGGAATATAAAAGATTAACTTACAAAACTTCAAGAAAATAAAATTGAAATTAAGTGCTTTATGATGTGCTGTAAAAGTTAGTTAATGCAGCAAGGAGACAGGATGTCTAGAGCTAAAAGTTTATTTCTATTGTCCTGGAGAAAAGTAATTACTAGGTTTAAAATGTGAACTGTTGTGTTGCTTTATGACTTCCTAGCAGCTGCACATCTGAGAGATATGTATTTTTAACACAGAGATGTTAGTTTCTGTTAGCCAGGGAACTAAAGTCAGGTGACAAAGAGTGATGTCATCCAAGCTGATCCAGCAGTAATGTTTGATAGTATGTTAAGAACTCTCTCAGAGAGAGTCTGGGCATTTTGTATTTTGTCTTTGACCTGGAAACATCCATCATCAGCACTTCTGCCTGCATGTTGCTCTGTAAGTAAGTTATTTAGGCCATAGTATCTCTTACATATAGATAGGAATATAGGAAAGATTAGTTTAAATGTTTCTGTATTTATTTGAGACTGTCTTGCAATGTTGTTTTAAAATATTTCCTGTGATTCTGAACTCTGAAGTAACTGTGTTGATTGAGTATTGTCTTGTTCTTTTATTATTTATTATTAAATATAGTTAAATCTATCTTTGTGGCTGATATTTGTGAGACATATTTAAGCTTTTAGTGTACTTGCATATGTATTTGGTGACACTGTACAGGCCACTCCTAAATAGCTTTGCTCTTGGTCACACTTACCATTTGGATAATAGTAACATTACACAGTAGGAATGGTCACCTTTGGGAAGGGCCTTACAGTAGCTGATAAGGGGTTCTGGTGGCAGTGATAACTACCTTACGGCCTGGGCAGAAGGGGGCATAGCTAGTAAACCTGTGCCAGCCTTTCCCAGTTGTGTGCTTATGTATAAATCAAATCTCAAAGTGCGTGTGTGTGTGTGTGTGTGTGTGTGTGTGTGTGTGTGTGTGTGTGTGTGTGTGTGTGTGTGTGTGTGTGTGTGTGTGTGTGTGTGTGTGTGTGTGTGTGTGTGTGTGTGTGTGTGTGTGTGTGTGTGTCAGCTACATGAGCAGGGACACAAAGCACTGGTTGGACAGAGAGAGTGTTGTGAGGACTTGTCTTGGAACCCTGGTTAAGGACTCAACTCTATAGCTGTGGCAGTGGGGAGTCTTACTGGCGATCTGGAGAGAGGGGTAGAAACCAGCCCCAGACTGACTGTGATCTCTGTGTGCTCTTAAGGGAAATTGTACTTTACTGTGTGTGTACTTGTCATCCTCCCATTGTGTATGTCCCTCACTGTTGCCAGTGGTGAGGATTGAGACTCCTTGATCACAGGGACACTGCAGGGGCATCACATATTAATTTGTTAGCAGTGGTGGGATAGCCACATCACATATTAATTGGTTGACTGTGGTGAGATAGCCACATCACATATTAATTGGCTTGTTGTGGTGTGAATATTGAATTCCTGTAGCCTGTGTACAGTGGTCACTGAAGGTGTTTGTACTCTCAATTAGCCATGCAGTGAGCATTCAGAGTTCATAGCACAATTGTTTTATTTTTTTATTAGCTTAGTTAGTCAGGGAGAGCAGGCTACCATGTCAGCAGAGGAGTATAACAAGCTGACAAGGAGCCAGTTGGCTGAGATGTGCCAGGCTAAAGGACTGGTGCATGCCAACCTGACTAAAGCAGGCATGATTGCAGCTTTAGTCACAGCTGCATCACAGAATAGCAACCAGGAGGACATTCAGACTGTCCTTGGAGATGCACAACTCTCAGGAAATGGACAGCTCAGCCTTTCTACAGAGGACTTAAAAATCCATCTGGAGTTAAAGAGACTTGAGCTAGAGGCCAATCATTTGGAAATAGAGGCAGCAGAGAAACTGAGGCATCTAGAGACTGACAAAAATGAGAAACTGCAATGTTTGAAACAGCAACACCTAGAGGCTGAGGAAAGGAGAGGCAGAGGCAACATGATAAGGAGATGCTGACTCTTCACCAGAGTTATGGAGGTAATGGGGAAGGGAGTAACTGAACCCCAGAAGCAACAAAAGTCAGTAATTTTCTTCCACAATTTACAGAAGGGGATAATGTTGATAGTTTTATTGATATGTTTGAAAGGGTATGTAAACAGTATAATGTTGACCAAGGGCTCTGGGTAATGTTTCTGACCCCCTTACTCTATAGTAAAGCTGTAACAGTAATTTCTAAGCTGTCTGATACTGATTGTTTAAATTATAATATTGTAAAAAACTGTTTGCTAGAATGCTTTATGTTAACACCTGAAGCTTATAGGAAAAAGTTTCATGGACATAGATGCAAGGCAGATGAAAGTGTGTGTAAATATGTTGCTGAACTAAGCACTTATTTTCATAGGTGGGTGACTAGATGTCAGGACACCACTTTTGAAGGGCTGGCAGAACATCTTCTTAAAAAAGAGCTCATGTGGATTCTTGTGTGTGATGCTCTTACCCCCCTGGTTTGAATGAATGTTGTTCTTTTACACCTATATTATGTCATGTTATTCATACATTTGTTGCTGTGACATTGACTTTTTTACCATTTTTGTTCTCAACATTATTTTTATTTATTTTTAATTTTTATTGTTATACTTATGTTCATTTTTCATGCAATTTAACTTGATATTCACAATTCTTGTTGAAGTTTTATAATCAATGTGTTTACTAAACTAAAGTTGAGACAAGTGAATGTTTGATCACGTGTTGATCACATGATGTATTAGGATTATTTAAGGTTGGAGATAACCATGTCAGGCAGTTCTGAAGAAGTCTTTGCTAAAGACAAAAGCACTTGACTGCATTTGGCTTGTTTTTACTGTCAATAAATTGGATTTGTGGTTTGGACTTTGGTTTGTGTGGTTCCTGAGTCTCTACCTTCACTACTTGTGGTTCTTGTTTTTTTCTTTTATATCCTCAAACACACCTATTTGCTTGCTTCCTTTTCCACCCTCCCAGTCAATGTAAACACTATCCAAAGGTATTTGGAATGGGGTCCCTCCTAAAGCTCTGACTGGAGTACACTGCCCAAGCAAGTTGTGCTATAATTTTTCCAATGGCAACATCTCAACAGAGCATGCTGATGTTCTGACTAAGGGTTTGAGTTTTGTACCAGCCAGAAAATTCAATCTAGCTGAAACACTCATAGATTTAAAATTATTTACTTGTAAATTAAATTTAGCCCTTTGATTTAAGTCAGCAGATACTAACACTAGGGCTGACTTGAATACAGGTCTCAGAAATCCAGTTCTTTTAACCCGCCCTTGAATAATGGGCTAGCTCTGTTCAAAAAACTTTGTGAAATGGAAATTCAAAAACTTTGTTTAAGGTCCCAAAACTTTAATGTAAATTATAAAGTTAACATTTCAGAGAATGAAGCAAAACTTTTTAATGATCTTTGTAACAACAAAATAATCAGACTAATGAAACCCGATAAAGGAGGGGGTATTGTCATCATGGATGTTGAGGATTATAACAATAAGATGTTCAAGCCACTTTTTACTGACAGGTACACACAGGTGTCAAAAAAGGAACTTAATATTGCTTATTCTAAAATTGATGGTTGTTTATACGACATGGTCATGCAGAGACAAATTGACAAGAATGCCCATGAATACCTATCCAATGAACATCTGGTGGTGGCAGGTATATTCGGTATACCAAAAATTCATAAAGACATCCGAAACCCACTACTGAGACCAATTGTTGATGCAGGCAGGAGCAAAACTTTTTACATAGCTAAATATGTGGATAATTTACTTCAGCCATCCACCAGTTGCATTACCCATATCTGTAAAGATTCATGGGATTTTTTATCCAGATTATCAAATTTACAATTCATACTAGATTGTATACTTGTCACAATAGATGTACAAGATGTTTATTCGGTCATTCCACACAAGGAGGGACTTGTTTGGGTGAAAAGTATGCTCTTTGACATAGGGCTATTGAGCAATGACACCAACAATGCTATCAGACTCGTAGAATTAGTCCTGAGCAACAACTTTTTGTATTTTGAAGGACAACTATTCAAACAAATGAGTGGAGTGGCAATGGATGCCTAATGTGCCCTGAGCTTTGCCAACCTATTCATGGCATATTGGGAGAAGCAATTTGTGTTCAATAGTACATTTGCTGACAGTTGGTCATTTTATATTAGGTACCTGGATGACATCTTTATCATTTGGACAGATTCTTTGAAGAAATTGAACGATTTTCTAATGTACATCAACAATAGCACCCACTTTCTTAAATTTGCCCACAACTTTGACAAGCATAAGATGGCATTTCTTGACATCCTGGTTTCAAAAGATTGTTCAAAGGGTTGCTCTAGCTTCAACATTTTTCATAAAAAAACTTTCTCCATTTTTTTATCTTCACTACGACAGTTGGCCTCCCAAATTTCAAAAGAGAGCAGATGTCAAGGGACAACTAGTCCGACTCACTCAGATGATATCTGATGATGCAGTATTTTTGGTGGAGATTGAAAAACCTTTGGATATGTTTATCCACAGAGGTTATTCACCAGAGCTCTTGGTACCCATCAAAGATGAAGTATGTGACAAAAGGAGTAAGGGCCTGTACCATCCCCTGTTACCAATCTTTGATAACTCCTGTCATTCTTTATCTTCAGTTGGGCCATTGACCTCTGGTGATCATAATTTGGATAGGTCATACAAACGAGCCCTGATTGTTACTTTTTCTTTAAATACTTACCACATTGTTGATGTGTGTCAAAGGAAAAAACTTCAAAGACCAATTCACGTAAGGTTCAGGTATGGCACCTTTTATTACTTGCAGCAAGGAGACAAAAACATGTAAATACAGGATTTTTCCTAATAACTAGCAGGCAGTATGCTTCTCTTATACTGTTCTATAAAATGTTACTTTCTATGGTTGACGTAGTTTGACACAGCTTTCTGTATTGTTCTACAGCAAATGTTACTCAGATTTCCTGCTGACATGTTCAGATTTAAAACTTACTATGTGTTACATAGAAAATGTTACTTGGATTTCCTGCTGACATGACTTGATTTATGAAAAACATTTGAGAAAAACAAACTGACCTTGGAGGCTGTATTTTTAGCCCACTATAAGCTTTAATTGTGCAGTTCTAATACATATGTTACATTTCAAGGTACTTTTCTAGCTTAGGTACAAGTAAATGCTGATTGCAGTTCATATTTTCAAACAGCCTTTGCCTTCATTATCAATAGCTTCTGCAGCTGTGTATTACATAAGCAGAAAATCAATAACTCTTTGTTTAAATGTCATGACATTAGTAGAAGTGAAACATCTATTATTATTTCCCTGACACTAGCAGAAATTGAATGCTTCCCTGTAAATTTCCAAAGCATAAGCAGAGATCATAACTGTGCATATTTCATAACATAACAGGATTGGAATGCTTCTGCAGTTCATGCAGATTTATGCAGTGTGAAATAGAATAAATGTGTTAACCCTTTTTAAACCTCGAATGCACTAAGCATATTACTAATACATATTTTTCTAACATTTCCCCCCTTTTAATACTTTATTCTACTTTCAAAATAAGCATAAACAGTTTTTTCTTCCACTAGCCTCTTCCTACTCAGGATTTGCAGTTAAGAAAGTCATTCAGTTTAAACTTATGAAAGCATTTTCAATTTTTCAACAGTTCTTCAAATTCATCACCTTTATATAAGGTTTCTGAAACTGACATGTCTATAAAGTCTTTGATCAGTCTTTTCATGCAGGGGATGCAGCAGCAAACACATACCCCCAGTATGATCATTCCTACACAAATGGCAATCAAGATGTTCATTAGGATACTGCCCCACCCCAAACAATCTCTGGAAAAAGTCCGTCAATGGATTTGGCCCTGGTTTGGTCATAGCCAACACCTGCTGAATTACCTCAAGGTGATTGTCTATCTCATGTTTGTGGTCAGGAATATACGAACAGTACTCCTCCTGGATTAAAGCGCAAGTGCCTCCTCTCGCTGCTAGAGTGAAGTCAAGAGCCATGCGGTTTTGAAGCACTACATGAAGCGCTACAGTTCTCATGGGATTCAGTTCATCAGTCACCAATTCTAGAGTGGAAAAGGTTGCATTGCGCATTACTTTGAGAAGTTTAGACAGTTTTCTCAGCTCCCAGATCGATTTTACTGCTCCATATGCTGGTAATATGCCCACCCATGATATAACTGTTTAGTTCCAAACCTAAGACAGTAGTGAGGAAAGACAAATGTTTTCAAAGTTTACTGGAAAGGAATTCGGGCAAATTTAGTACCAATAGACCAAAAGGTATGTATAAATATAGCCACTGTAATTACTGTCAACATATTCTCTGTTGTGTCTTTTTCATCAATTACAAGAAATTTGAGGTGAAAAAATATTTTATTTGCTCATCTGTGGGAGTGGTTTATGGTGCACTTTGCTAACAGTGTAAAGCGTTTTACATTGGCAAAACTGGCAGAGCTTTGAAAGAGAGAATATATGAACATCTCAATGAAACCATGAAAGGGAAGACAATTAACACACTGTACAGACATATTTCTGCCTATCCTGGTCACCTTTTTAAATTTGTGGTTTTTGATGTCTTGGAACCAGACCCAAGGGGCTTTTACACTGATGTACATCTTCTCAAGAAAGAGCTCATATGGATTCTTGTGTGTGATGCCCTTAACCCCCTGGTTTGAATGAATGTTGTTCTATTACACCTATATTAAAGCTAAAAAAACTTGATGGCTGATTATGTCATGTTACTCATACATTTGTCACTGTAACACTGACTTTTTTTTACCATTTTTGTTCTCAACATTATTTTTATTATTTATTTTTTATTTTTAATTTTTATTGTTATACTTATGTTCATTATTCATGCAATTTAACTTGATATTCACAACAGTTCTTGTTGAAGTTTTATAATCAATGCGTTTACTAAACTAAAGTTGAGTCAAGTGAATGTTTGATCACATGTCGATCACATGATGTATTAGGATTATTTAAGGTTGGAGATAACCATGTCAAGCAGTTCTGAAGAAGTCTTTGCTAAAAACAAAACTCTTGACTGCATTTTGTTTGTTTTGCTGTCAATAAATTGGATTTGTGGTTTGGACTTTGGTTTGTGTGGTTCCTGGGCCTCTACCTTCACTACTTGTGTTTGAGGATATCCCTGCAGATGTCCTGAAAGCAGTGGCAGCTGGTGACATCAAATTAAAGGGGGGGCTGCAGGAGACAGCTGAATTGGTAGGGCCAATGAGAGGGGGTGTGGCCAACTAGAAAAGGGTGGGGCTATGCTCAAAACTACAACAACTGGAACTTTAATTAAATATGCTGCCCTGGGTGCCAAACCATCATTACAAAAGTCTAATCAAGACAAAATGAAGTGTAGAAGAAAAAATATTTTAATGCATTGGCTACATGACAACTTACTTAATTATCTAGATGGAAACACAAAGGTGGTGATGCATGAAAAAATAAACTACTTTTTAAATACATTACTGGAATGCCAATCAGAATCAAGTATAACAAAAAACAATCAGCTCTAATTATAATTTATATTCAGCTTTATAAAATTACCAGGTAACATGCCGAAAGTAGCAATCTCTGTGTGATACCCCCACTTGTAAAAATGTTTCTTATCCAAAAAAGACCTGCTGCCTGACAACAACTATCTACTTGTTTCATAGGGAAGACATGATCAATGTAAAAAATGAACATCAAACAAGAAACAAGCTCAAGATAAACTGCTTAAAGGATTACTGCCCAAGTTATGGACCACACATGATAAATTGGCATTCTGTTTGGTTTACGGGTAAAGCCTGCAAAGATGACTGCAAGTCTCTAGCAAATGTAATGAGCTTCTGAAAATACTGTAATCCTGTCCTTTATTACAAATACTGTCATATGCATTTCAATACCTATGGCTTATATGTTATCAAGTTATGTAAATATTCTCTGCATGGCAACAACGAAAAGGCTTTCAATGTTGGTAATTCTTTAAGAGTATGCTTATTAAAGCTTACTTGCATCTTACAATCTCCGACAAGCTTACCTGATGGTCATTAAAGCATTGCTACTTAAACACAGAGCAACAGGGCACTGCGACAGCATGCATTTTCTGAATAATAAGAAGCATAAATCAACAGTATAAAAATATGACAGAAAACCAGAACATTCTGCAAAATCAAGGACAGATGAAAAGTCAAGGTCGTACTTGTGGTCTACCTTGGATAGGGGAATACTCTGCACACTTACACTGCATAACTGCTCC
This sequence comes from Protopterus annectens, assembly GCF_019279795.1. Classification (NCBI taxonomy): domain Eukaryota; kingdom Metazoa; phylum Chordata; order Ceratodontiformes; family Protopteridae; genus Protopterus; species Protopterus annectens. The sequence goes on along the minus strand of NC_056731.1, from coordinate 811,875,037 downwards.
CTGCCTTGCTTGGATACATCCAGAGCCACTACAATGGGGAGTGGGGTGTAACAAGTATGTCATAATTTGAAATGTCTCTGGCTGACTGTGATGACTCTGACACTCATACCTCACAACCTCAGAGCAAGAAATCTGGACAAAGCCATACATAGAAGTGGGACACAGGCCCAAAAATAAGGACAGTTTTTAAATATTGCTCCTATAAACTTAGAAAGTAGTAGGTCTTGCAATAGTATGATTTTTCTGAAGGGTATGAAATCTGAAACTCAAATGTCTGCCATTATTTTCTAATTTCAGTCTTTAATGATTTGCCACTAATTTGCCAGAAAACCACAATTTTATGAAAAACAGACCAAAAATGTGACACAAAAATATAAAATTGCCACACAATACAGCTGGGAACCTGTCAAAGAAGGGACACCTTTTTAATACTGGTACTGTTAACTTGAGCAGCTGACAAAATAAGAGCATCTACATGCATTTCGGAAATAAAAGTAATCTATAACGCTGATCATTTCAGCTATTTATAATTATAAACCCTCCACATTTTCTTCCAAAATTGCCATTTTGCAAAGGGATTATTAGGGGGAGAGAAACATTCTGAGCCAAAATTGGGGACAGTTGAGAGGTTTGGATATTCCTAATTCTGTAAAGTGATTTATTTGCATGTACCTCTCAACCTCTTAATGCAGGAAATCTGGACAAGGCCAAATATATTGGGGGAACATACAAACAGTACTAAAAATTGCTTTTGTATAAACTTAAGACAGTTAATAGAATAACAGGTCTTGCTTTAGCATGCATTTTTCTGAAGGTTATAACAAATGAAACTCAATGTCTGTCATTATTTAGTGACTTCATTCCTAAATGATTTGCCAGAAAACCACAAATTTTATGAGGAACAAATCAAAAATAAGAAACAAAAATCTATTCATTCTGCAAAAATCTGGACAGTTGAGAGGTATAGTTCAGCTGGGGCCATCTTTGAGTTTGCTACCCTTCCCCCCTCATAAAATCATGGTCGAATGGAGCCTCCCCCCTGCAGCCATTCCAATGTCCCATTCCTTGGTTATTTCACCCCATTTACCATAGACACTATGTGCATGCTGCTTTACTTCTGCAATGATTTGGATTTCATTTGAAAGTTTTATTTTGCATTTTACAGCACAAACTTTAATAGATATCTGCTAAACAAAGCAATGCAGTCTCACAATGAAAATAGACTTCACATTAAAACTTCTCTGTCCTTGAAACTCACATTCATTGAAACAGCATTGAAACCCACATTCAAAGAAAATACATTTTGCCAGTGACAGATAAAGATTAACTTTGGGCTGTTTTCAAATCATAGCCCCCTTGAACACGAAACATACACGTGCTCTTTGATACACCTTCCTGATTGTATTAAATTATATTCCTTGTACAATACAGTACAGGTGTTAGAGGGCATTTTAAATTTATTGTTTTGAACATTTTTCCAGTAAACAATGAAACAAAATGCATGCACCGTTAATGACAAAACTGCCCAATTCAGAACATTTCCATCATAAAAAAGTCTACTTAAACTTCTACAATCTACCAGTATCAGTAAATATGCACACTCTGAAGAAGTAAAAGTCATCTAAATAATTCCACATTAAAGAAATCTGTAACTAATGAAGAGGTTGCTGCTAGCAAACAACTTTATATGTCATTGTTTCATCTACAAATAAAGTGCCTGTTGCCCTTGAGGAATAAATTGCCTATGTTGCATTAAAAAAATTATAAGCTAGTAATATGGCATTAGGGAATGGATGGCAAACTGATAACAGGTTCATAGTTACTAGGTATCTTCACCAACAAGGACTGCAGCATCCACCCCCTTTACAACACAGGACAGTATCAGCAATGCATCTACTGACTGTGGGAATAGAACCCACAGCCTTCTGCATCAAAAGCAAATACACTACCTGTTGTGCAATTAACAATGCAAACAAATATAGCATAAGCAGCACTAAACTTTTGTTCCCCTGCAGCTCTGAGCTCCTTGTAAAATCTACTCGACACTCAGCTGTATCTCTGAACTTTGCAGCACAAGAAATCTGGAAAAAGCCAACATTTATGGGGGGGGGGGGCAAAAGCCCAAAACCAGGGACACATTTTAAGCATTGCTTGTATAATGTTGGAAAGTTGCTAGAATAAAATGCTGTGCTATCACCATGCATTTCACTGCCAAGTCTTGAACCCAGGGGAACCCTGTGCAAAACAGTCAGAGAAACATACCACTATGCCAAACCATCTGTTTTGTGAAAAAGAGGAAGACTGAAACTTAAATGGCTACCATTTAGTAAATTCAGTTCTCACCATTGCTGTCAATCTCTTAGCAAAAAATACCTGGACAAAGCCAATAATGGGGGAATACAGTCCCAAAAATAGGGACACATTTCAAATATCCATGTTATAAACTTAGAAAATTGCTAAAATAAAAGGTTTTGTGTTACCTTGTACTTTCTGAAGAATATGAAGTCTGAAATTCAAATGCCTGTTATTTTTATTTAAAATTTGTTAACCAGGAAAGTCTGACTTGGAACAAAAGCAAATTTTCAGCAGAGCAGGGAGAAACACTCCAGACACATGTTCTTTGTAAGATGGGAGAACATGCAGACTCCACACTGAAGGCACCCCTGCCAAGAGTCAAACCAGAGAACCTGTAGCTGTCAGCCAACAATGCTACCAGTGCACCACAGCACTACTGACTTTGCAAAGAAAAACAATCACACAGAAATCACAGATTTTATGAGGAACAGAACAAATATGAGGCAAACATCTGCAAACCTTTTACAAATGGTGGTGGGTAGGGAATTCAGGCTCTTGCCACCTGCAACCAAGGTACAGGGTTCAAGCCTGAGTATTTTCTACCCACCATCATGTGTTCTCTTTAGCCACCAGTATATAGCAAATGAGGCATTACACACACTACCTGAACCTCCCCGGTAGGTGATCTGGCTTCCTTCTTGTCTGTGCAGTCATCACTGCACAGACTTCTGGGCTGGCAGGGCAGAGATGCCTTTCTTCTCTATCCAGACTGCCTAACACAGCAGTCTGGAGCTCTGTGAGTGAGTACCAGGAACTCCAAGCACGCATGTGTGGAGTTCCACGACTCATGATGTTTTCTTTCTTAATTTTCTTCTTTGTTTTGTACAGGTGGGGGGATTTTCTTCTTTCTTTTGTACAGGTACAGGTGGGGGGCTGCAGTCCTGCAGTCCTATAGCATGAGCCACCCCTGCCTGATAGGGAATGATTTTGATAATGCAGTACCCTGTCTGCATGCAGTTACATGCAGTCAGGCTTGGAGACAAGCATGTGGGTCTGGTAGCCTGGGGGAGACTCGGACGGACTGCAGACTTGCAGCCAGAACTGGTGAAGTGGTTACTTCAGGAAGGGAGCTACCCTGTAGCAGTGAGACTGAAGGTGAGCCACAGCTGCTTGTGGCTACTGATGCTCCCTTGGGCAGAATGACTGCAAGAGCAGAGGTGAGTAGTACTACCCAGGCTGACAGTGAGGCACCACTGTCAGAGGATGCCAGACTTCCTGTGGAAGGGGAGCTGGGAAGGCTTACAAAGCGAGAGTTGAGGCAGGCTCAGTTCTCAGACCCTACATTACAAGGCCTGAAGGAGGTAGCTAGTAAGGCACCTGATTCTCAAGGAAAGGGGGAATCTGTATACTGGGACAAAGGATTACTGTATAGATAGTGGACCCCTGAGGGAGGGCTAGAGGGTGAGAGAATACAGTAGATGGTAGTGCCCAGACCCTACTATCTGGCACTTCTAGTCATAGCCCATGATATTCCCTTTGCATGTAATATGGGCATAAAGCATACAAAGAGACGTATTATGCAGAACTTCTATTGGCCCTGGGATTTCCAGAGATGTAACAGGGCACTGCAGGACCTGTGAGCAGTACCAAAAGGTAGGCAAGGCAGAAGACAAGGTGAAAGCTGCTTTGATGCCTTTGCCTGTGATTGAGGAGCCATTTCAGAGGGTAGCTATGGATATTGTAGAGCCTGTGAGTACCCCAAGTTCCACAGGGAAAAGGTATATACTAGTGGTGGTAGATTATGCTACCAGATACCCTGAGGCAGTGGCTCTGTCCTCCATTGAGACAGAAAAGGTGGCAAATGCTTTGTTAGAGATTTTCAGTAGGGTAGGTTTCCCAGAAGAAATACTGACTGACAGAGGTGCCCATTTTATGTCAGACCTGCTGGCTTGTCTCTGGAAGTACTGTGGGGTGAAGCACCTAAAGACCACCCCTACCTACCCAGACTAATGGTCTTGTTGAGAGGTTAAAATCTACACTCAAAATGAAGCTATGGACATTTGCAGACCGGTTTAATAGGGAGCAGGACAAATATTTGTCCCATCTGTTGTTTGCTTACAGAGAGGTTCCCCAGGAATCCACAGGTTTTTCACCCTTTCAGTTGTTGTATGGGCATAGGGTGAGGGGACCTCTAAATTGATTCGAGATGAGTTGGAGCATGACTGTGAATCCCACATGGAGTCTGTTGCATGTCCTACACCTCAGGACAAGGCTCAGGGAATTCATGGGCCTGGCAAAGGAGAACCTGGAAGAAGCCCAACAGCAGAAAAACATCTGGTATGACAGGAATGCTTGAGCTAGATAGTATGCTGTAGGGCAGCAGGTAATGGTTTTTCATTCCTGTCAGACACAACAAGCTGCAGGCAGCTTGGGAGGGACCCCACATCATGGTAAGGAAGGCCAGTGATGTTATCTACATGGTATAACTGCTAGGCAGGAGGCAGGGGCACAAATTGTACCATGTTAACAGGATGAAACCTTACCATGATAGGGAGGCCCTTGTACTGAGTATTTGCAGTAGATGGCAGGAGGAGTCTGAGGGGGACCTAGTGACTGATCTCTACAGTGAGGCTCGAACTGACACCTCAGTGGAAGGGGTAGCAATGTCTCAGCCACTATCCCCTACTCAGGTTTGAGAAATCCAAGCAGTGCTACAGGAGTTATGGACATACCCACTGGGAAACCAGCATACATCCACCAGTTGCAGCACCATGTGGATACAGAACCACAAAGACCTATTAAGCAGGCCGGATATAGGTGTCTGAGAGAGTCAAACAAATTCTGAGCACGGACATACAGGAAATGTTGGAACAAGGGGTAATTCAGGAGTCTAGCAGTCCCTGGTCCTCCCCTGTGGTGCTGGTATCAAAGAAGGATGGAAGCACCAGGTTCTGTGCGGACTACAGAAAATTAAATAGTTACACAGAGTCAGATGCTTATCCCATGCCTAGGACAGATGAAGCCCTAGAGCAGTTGGATGGGGCTAAGTATCGTACCACCACTGATCTTACCAAGGGTTATTGGCAGTTGCCTTGACTCCCAGTGCTACAGACAGGTCAGTTTTTGTGACTCATTTTGACTTGTATGAGTTCACAAAGATGCCTTTTGGGATGACAAATGCCCTAGTGACTTTCCAGAGGCTGGCAGATCATATCATAGCAGAAGCAGGAGATTTTGCCCTTGCTTACCTAGATGATATTGCCATCTACAACCATTCCTGGCAAGAGCAGCTTCAGCATGTCAGGGAGGTGCTGGGCAGACGACAGAGGGCAAGGTTGACCATTAAGCTCAGCAAATGTCAGGTGAGTATGGCAGAGGTCTCCTACTTGGGACATGGAGTGGGGAGTGGTAAGATCAGGCCCGAATGTGCCAAAGTGGAAGACATTCAGGCATGGCCTGCCGCTGTTATCAAAAAGCAGATGAAGGCATTCTTAGGGACAGCAGGGTACTACAGAAAGTTCATCCTGAGCTATAGTACCATACCTGCTGCCCTCACAAACTTGACAAGGAAAAACAGGCCAAATAAGATAGTGTGGTCCACAGCATGTGAGCAGGGATTCCAGAAGCTTAAAGGAGCTTTGGGAGGATCCCCTGTGTTAGCCAGTCCTGGTTACAACAAAGAATTTGCTCTGCAGGTGGATGCTTCAAAATATGAGGTGGGGGCTGTACTTAGCCAGGTTTCCTCAGAGGGAGAAGAGCATCCAGTGGTATATCTCAGTCATAGGCTTCAACCCAGGGAGGAATGCTATGCAGCTGTAGAAAAGGAATGCCTAGCCATAGTGTGGGCATTGCAGAAACTTTAGCCTTATCTGTATGGAAGGAAATTCACTGTAGTTACAGACCACAATCTCTTAATGTGGCTACATTGAGCCAGCCAACAAAATGCCAAGTTACTAAGGTGGAGCTTAGGGTTGCAAGCATATGATACAACAGTGCAGCACTGCAGTGGGGTTAGCAATGCCAATGCAGATAGGGTCTCAAGATAAGGAATGGGGTAAGGTATTCCCAGATAGGCTCAGCCCTCTCAAGCAACATTTCTCAAGGGTCACTTAAAAAACTAGCTTGAGTTTTTTTTTTGGGGGGGGGGTTATGACACTGCCAGCCCAACTATCTGGAATTTTGTAAATAATTTATTGTCATTTGTGAATATTGATATGATTTATACAGAACTGTATGCTATGTACTGAGCTTCAAGAATGTAACCACAGCATATCTTGCTGGAACATAGAAGATTAATTTACAAAACTTCAAGAAAATAAGTTGAAATTAAAAGCTTTATGATGTGATATAAGAGTTAGTTAATGCAGCAAGGAGACAGGATGTTTAGAGCTAGAAGTTTCTTTCTATTGTCCTGGAGAAAAAATGTAAACTGTTGCATTGCTTTATGACTTCCTAGCAGCTGCACATTTGAGAGATATGTATTTTTAACACAGATATGTTAGTTTCTGTTAGCCTGGGAACTGAAGGCAGGTGACAAAGAGTGATGTCATCCAAGTTGACCCAGCAGTAATGTTTGATAGTAATTTAAAAACTCTCTCAGAGAGAGTCTGGTCATTTTGTATTTTGTCTTTGACATGGAAACATCCATCAGCACTTCTGCTTGCGTGTTACTCTGTAAGTAAGTTATTTAGGGCATAGTATCTCTTAGACATAGATAGGAATATAGTAAAGATTAGTTTAGATGTTTTCTGTATTTATTTGAGACTGCCCTGCAATGTTGTTTTAAAGTATTTCCTGTGATTTTGAACTCTGAAGTAACTGTGTTGATTGAGTATTGCCTTGTTCTTTTATTATTTATGAACTATATTTAAACATATCTTTGTGGTTAATATTTGTGAGACATATTTAAGCTCTTAGAGTACATGCATACATATTTGGTGACACTGTGCAGGCCACTCCTAAATATCCTTGCTCTTGGTCACACATACTATTTGGATAATAGTAACATTACACAGTAGGTTTTGTCACCCTTTGGGAAGGGCCTTAAAGTAGCTGAATAAGGGGTTCCGGTGGCACTAATAACTACCTTATGGTCTGGGCAGAAGGGGGCATAGCTAGTAAACCTGTGTCAGCCTTTCCTAGGTGTGTGTTTGTGTATAAATCAAATATCAAAGTGTGTGTGTGTGTGTGTGTGTGTGTGTGTGTGTGTGTGTGTGTGTGTGTGTGTGTGTGTGTGTGTACTTGAGCAGGGACACGAAGCACTAGTTGGACAGAGAGAGTGTCGGGAGGATTTGGCTTGGAACCCTGGCTAAGGACTCAACTCTATAGCTGTGACAGTGAGGGATTCTTATTGGGAATCTGTACAGAGTGGGAGAATGCAGCCCCAAACTGATTGAGATATCTGTGTGCTCTTAAGGGAAATGGTACTTTACTGTGTGTATACTTGTCATCCTCCCATTGTGTACATCCCTCACTGTTGCCAGTGGTGAGGATTGAGGCTCCTTGATTACTGGGCCAGTGCAGGGGCATCACAGTATTAACAAAACATGTGACAGTTGTATATTTCTGAGGTGTTTGTACATGTAATAATTTTAGATGCAGTGCACTGAGTGATCACACAATTATTTATTACTATTGCTTGCAGAAATGCAGCTCTGTATTATCTCTCTCTGTTTGTTGCTCATTCTTCTCTCATCTGATCATAACTTGAGACATGCAGTCTGTAAGGCATTTTGTATCATTGTCCTGGAAATGCATGAGGATATTAAGTGACAATAATATTCAGCTGTCAACAAATTCATGGGAGCTTTTATGCTACTACACAGAAACTGTGAAATGTGTGCTGCTTACTTACATTTCAAACCTTGATACAATTACTTCTACTCTTTGTAAGTCTAACCTAGTTGTCACACCCCCTGGAGGTAAGGGAGTCTGAATTGCTGTTGTGTTTTCCTTCTCCCTACCAGTAATCATTCACAATTGCAATCCATTAGCAACAAATACTGAGTGAGTGCCTGCACTATGTTTACATTTGCTACACACAGCCAAAAATTTGGGATTCAGCAGTTCTAATGAGTTCACACCTCATTTCATCTTCACCATGCTCATAGTCCTGAATCTACACCATTAAAAGGGAACCGTGTAGCTAGGCAACTTGAAGGAGAGGAGACTTGTTTATACGTATAACACAGAAGAAGATTGCTATTACTTTGGATTTATCTGCACAGAAGACTAGTGATCTTGATAAGGTATGATTAAATTTTTCAGTTACATACTGGATATGCTCATATGTCACTAAGAAAAATATTTTACATATGCATATATGTATATGTGTATATATATATATATATATATATATATATATATATATATGCATTAGCAAGTGCTATTTTTAGCTGCATGCACTTCATAGATGTTTACCGATGGCATAGGCATTTTTGTCAGGGAATTTTATTTTTTCAGATGCACAGCATTATTAACTTTCATCACAAGTGCTAATGTTACAACTGTTTTTCTCTTTACACTACTATATTGCTATTTCAGTAAAATGTAAGGGTCCTATATTGCTAATGACAGACGGGTGTTAGCCTTCTAGGATGGCTCATAGATACCTCTTGGGGAGTGCTGATTACAGGTAGAGGTGACTGGCAATTGCATAAAATTGAATGTTCTGTGGTAAATGTGTACACATGTTTATGGGATAGTTTACTTGATAGCACTTTTATCAGTTCACTGATGTTTTATTCCTTTTTGTTTGTTAGCAAAGTGTATCATTTGCCTATTGGTTTGGAGGTGGAGGAGCCAAGTTCCATTTCTGAGTTGGCACAAACAAAATTGTATAGAGGTTTGCTTTGCTATTGTTACTCTCCTTGTTTTGGATCCAGCCTTGCTTTGTGTGTGAGTGTAATATGTTACAACCATATAAATCATTTTTTATATTTGAATATCTTGACTGCTTTTTGTTTCTCCAGTGGTTAATATTGAAAAACTGTTTTTATGTGTTATATGTAAGCCAGGCATTTATATATGTAATACTTATGTGTATTGTTCTTGTTTTGTGATTTATGTCACCTAGGACTATGGCACCCAGGTGTCCTAATTCCCACAACCCCCCATTCAGTGACCCTGAGAATAAAGTAATTGTGCAAACATTTAGGCAACATGGTGGCTTTTTGCGTGAGAGAGGACTTGGGGATATGTCTGGCAGAATGGAAATTTGGGAGCAGATAGTAGCTGATGAAATGCCATTGGTGGTCAGAGGAAGGCATATGATCAGGTGGGTCATAGGGCCACTGACATGATTTCATCTGTCTGGAGAAGAGCAGCTGCAGTGGCTCATGGACAGATGGCTACCGAAGAGGGGGGCTGCTACAGAGCCACCACTGAAACCAAATGAAGAGTTTCTGTCTACTCTCAGAGATCCAGAAAGCTCAGTGGAAAGTGTACAACAGTATGTGATTGATGTTGGTGCTGCTGCTGTTTCAGGGAGGACAAGTATGTCCAAGGGGGAGCTTCCAGGTAGGCTTATCTATGCCATTTGTTAAATATTTCTTGTATAGTAAAATATTGACAGCAATACTTAAGTTTTGTTTAACAGAAAACATTTCGGAGAAGGGACTAGTTGTAGATTGATAAAGTTAACAACGCATTCTTGTTGATTATACATGGGCTTGGGGTGGAAGTGTCATCCACATTTTTGTTAATGTGTCGTTAATGGACATATAATGGGCCAAAAGTTTTAACCCCCCTTCCCCCGTGTTACTGTTAATTGTCATGATAGTGTCACTACCTTTTTCTCAACTTCTTCTAGGACCATCCTCCCTAGGAACTCTTGAGTCATCTGTACTTGGTAAACCAACATTTTTATGTCAGTACTGATGAGCAGTTCACAGAAATATTTATTTTATTCATATGTGTGATGTGGGTGTTAGGACTGTTATGTGTATTGGTGTACTATTTGTAATAGTGGCAGCACTGTTAGTTTTATTTATTTTATTTTATTTATATTTGTTGACCGAGAGTGTCCGACTGGACGTAGGTCCATTTTCAGTGGAGGCCCGGGGAGAAAAGCTCCACAGTTAAAACAAACCGACAGTAGTTACATTGGCTTACATAGTAATTAACAATTTTCATAGCAATTACTTACAACATATTTACAGATGAAGAACATAGTACATCAGTAGACAACTAGAATCTACCTGTGAAGTACATAACAGACATTAACAAATGTTATAATAAGAAGTTCCTGCTGTATAATAAGTACTAGGGTTATGAGCATCTTAGCTTGCTATAATTAAAGTAGTTAGTGGAGTGGAAAGAAAGGTAGTGGTTGGATGGGGTGGGTGATATTAGAGTGGGAGTTGCAAGGGCATAGCCAGCATGTTTTTAGGTGTGCTTTTAGTAACGTTTTGAAGTGGGTGCATGATGGTATGGAGGTAATTGTGGATGGGAGGGAGTTCCATAATTTGGCTATGGCACAAGAGAATAGTGCTTCACCAGCAGAGTTATTGGCTTTAGTGATCTGCAAGTGATTTTTGTTGCTGGATCTTAGTGGTCTGGTGGTGCGCTAGGGTTGCAGTAGATTTTGGTAGCATATATTGGACTCTAGTAGTGTAGGCATTGATTTATTTCCTGTGGTTGTTGTTAATTATCACAGGTGATCCTGACTGTGGAAGTGTAGGACTCATACCAACTGATGTCAGAGTATCACCAGGCTCTGATGATGATGGTGGGCAAACAGAGGCACAGTCATGGGGTGCAGAGGTTGAATATGACACTGAGGTTGACATTCAGCCATCCCCTGTAATTCCATCAGACACAGCTACTAGGCCTTTGCCAACCTCTTCCAGTGAGGCTGCAAATATTGGACAGATAGAGGGTGAGATACTTGATCATGATACTGTGGTTATTGCAGCTTCAGTGCCTGTTGACTATGGTTGTAGCCAAAGCGTGGGTGAGGTGCCACACAGTAGGGTTGTTAGGGGAGCTCGGAGCAGGTCTACTGTCCATCCTTTACCTGATCCAAGTGTGTCTTTCTATGTCACTCAAAGTATGTTTAGGGGCATCATGGAGGTGTAGGCATGTTCCAGTAGGTCCTCCAAAGAAATGCTTAGGGTTGTAGATGTAAGCACAGACTGACATGCATGACTGTCTCCACCGTGTTGCCAATTCACTGGCCCCGATAAATGACACACTGGAATGGTTGGTGTCTGTGATGGAATGTCTATTGGGATGGGGATGGCATCCATGTAGGAATAGGTCAGCCACATCATCTGATGTTAGCCAATGTGGCCATGCCAGATCATGGCCATTAGTGGCACTAATTCACTGCTCTGTCAGTGGCTGAGGTGTCTACACCCAGATGTGGCAGGCTATGGGGTTATGGTCCTGGGCATCCTTGTGAGGAGAGCTCATCCAGCAGACATCATTCACATTCAGGTAGCAGCAGTGCATCTGACCGTGGGTGTGGATGTGCCAGTGCAACTGCTGGCAGACCCAGTTCTCAGGTTCAGGTACAATGACAATGAACTGCCACCTCTACCATGTATGGCTCATGCCTGTCTGACATGCCAAGATATAGAGCTAGCACAGAGGTTGGCTATGTTCTTGCAGACTCTCATACACCAGTTTCACCTGGAGGGCCCACACAGACACACACATACAAGGGTTATATGGTTCAGCCATGTGGCTTAAAGCTCATTCTGTCTCAGTGGCCATTTGTTACTTTATCCAAATGTCTACCTGTTTCTCTTTCTTAATCACACACACTCAGTTACCCTTTGTGTCAACCTACGCTTCCTGCCCCCCCCCCCCCACAACACCCTTTGCAAGTGATGATAATTGTGTCATATCCTTGTTTTCTATCATTTGGATTCAGGAACACATAAGCTTTATGTCTGATGCTCAGGGTTCATAGCTGACTTGGTGCTTAGAATATCTGTGTTTGTGATGCTGTTTTGTTAATTATACTGCTTTCCTACAGGCTTTTGTGATGTGTACATGCCTCTCACATTCTTACAGCAATAAAAGTGGACCAAGCCTTAAAGAAAGTGGGACAAAGGCTGAACAATAGGGAGACTTTTTAAATATGTTGGTCTTACAAAGATTTTTAGATAAGATTTTTTCTGAGGGATATGAAGTCTGAAACTGAAATGTGTGTCATTAATTTCTAACTTCTCGGCTTACTGATTTACTAGTACAAAGGTATGAGGCCAAACTGATGATAGTTGGTGACCATCAATACTTTTGAGAAGTATGAATGTGTGAATCTTTGATGCCTGAGGCCTATTACTTTATAGAGGACATAGGTATTGACATATGTCACTGCTGTCACATTTTTTTTCTTCAGTTGTTTGTATTGAAAATTTTAACAACAAAAAAATAATATATGATAATGAAAATTAAAACAAATATACATGTATAAAAGAAAAATAATAAACAACTAAATGAACTATTTACAATGGTGTCTACTATAAAACTAAGCTTTTTAAACAGAAAAAGAAGTGTGATAAGAGTAGTTGTTAGTTAATTATTAAAGTCTGATTATCCAGCAGTTCTTTGAATTTCAACCATATATTATATTAAGAGGTGATTCTAGATGTTCTTGTCTTGATCATGATAAGTTCAAGATGGCACACTTCAGTTGCCAAGTATACCAATTTCTTCATAGTTGGAATAGTCTGATTCTTCCAGTTCTTGGTGATGACTTTTCTTGATAATGTCAAGATACTCCATAAAAGAGGATTTTTTATTTTCATGATATAAGTGAGAATAGGTGTATTAAATAAAATAAGAGATTTGGTCTGGATAAATGTATTACTAAAAACAGACTGTAAGAGAGAATTCGTATTATCCCAATATGTTTTAAGTTTTATAAAATTATAAACATATGCTGCTGTCACGTCTTGAAATCATTGCTGTAAATATCAACGACCTTTTACTTACTTACATTACCAAGTAACAGTGTTCCAGGATACGCCATTCATTTGTATTATTACACATTTTTGTTCTATTTCAGGCTCAGCACTTACCTTGTAAATCCGGCAGTTGCTACAGTTTTAATTCAGGGCTGACTCTGTCTGATGCTGGCAGTACACAGCCATTACATGGGTAGGTAAAGGTTGTGAGCATTGCCTGGCATCAATGTTAGTATATGTATTGCACAGGAGGAAGGTTTTAGGCCCTTACATCATGACTGAGTGTGCTATGTGTTATCTCTTAGCTAGTGTGAGGGCATATTGAGCATGCCTACATCTGCCTATACCCACAACAGTGTGCCCCTTCCCCTTGTTGATCATGCTGAAGCTGTTTCTCAGGATGATGTTGTGAAGTATACCACAGACAATGAAGATTTTAGTACATGTATGTGGATTGTACTGCAGGGCTCCCTTAGATGTATCTAGGCACTAGAATCTCGATGTCAGCAGTCCAATCACGTGCTCTGTGATATTCTTGTTTGAGTGTGTGCCCAATTATGGTATTCTTCAGTGGGTGTGTATACATTTCTGATGGGTGTCATCAGCCATGGTTCCAGTGCATAACCTGCAATCCCCAGTAAATGACCCTGTGGGATATCATCCCTAGCGAGCATCTGATACAGTTGGGAGTTGTGCCAGATACGTGAGTCATGGTAACTGCCTGGGTTGCCAGCACACACATTCAAGATAATTCTCTTAGCATTACACATGACTCGGTAGTTAATGGAGTGGAAGCCCTTTCTATTTATGCAAACCCTTCCCTGTTCCCTAGGTGGTGCTTTGATTTCTATATATGTACAATCTATGACACCCAGTACTTCATGGTAGTGGACTACAGGATAGAACTCCTGCATATTTGTTGCTCTGTCGTCAGATGTAGGGGGATGTATATGTAGTCACTAGCATGTTGGAGTATAGCATTCAGGAATAGATAGAGAATCCTGGATGCTGATGCCTGAGATACCTCCAGCATGTTCCTGTTGGTCTCTGAAAGGTTCCTGTAGCTAAAATTCTAAGTGCTACAGATACCTTTTTCCCTACTGGTATTGGTTCCCATCTGTTTGCCCTTGGTCTGAGCTGAGGACAACAGAGGTTACAGAGTTCCTGTATTGTGTCTCTATCCACCCTGTAATGCTCTACAATTTCCACCTAATGTAGATTGTGATAAGTTAAATGGAGTCTGAAAACTCCTCTTCTTCTTGACCACGGTCTATTAGCAGCAGCAGCAGCAGCATAGACTTCAGCCTGTTACACATACACATGAATTAAAGCAACAACAGCCCCAAACATTATATCTGTGTAGACTAGCTTCAGTGGCTGTATTCCAATAGGTTTTAGAATTCACAGAGAAAACAAGCACTGAGTCTACACAGTTGCTTTATAGCTTGTTGAATAGCTCCTCTGTCTTGGATTGGTTGATTAGCATGCAATTCAGATGCTTATGCTGTAATACATGCTTTTAGTTGCTCATGTAGGGTTTATTGAATCAGCACCTACATTTCTTTACAGCATTCGATTTTTTATATTTTTGATTTATTATGTTCTCCTGTATGTTTAGTGTGTTCCTATAGTGCTGGGAAAATTAATATTTTTATTCTCTTTTGTTACCATTTTCTCGCAATTCTAATGTCTGATTTATTAATACTCGCCCAATAGCCTCTGACATCTATCTTATTTTTTTATTATTGGTACTCTTTAGCCTATAATTTGTTTACTTTTAGCTTGTTTTCTTTAAGAATATTTTTAAGTCATTTGATTTTATTTCCAGCTCGTATAATAACAATAATGAAGTTTGTCAAAAAATTTACAAAAATACATTTCTTCCAATAGACTGTTATAACTTGTTATCCAAACAGTATAATAATAAATACCATAACTCTACTTTCTCCTTATTCAACCCCATATTGTTGAAAATGGTCCTTAAGGACAGGTGCTCTACCCTGGAAAACAAATTCAGATAAACAAATAAATGCATTTTTATTTACACATGCATTCAGCAAAGTAGTCCAGTCTTCTGCTTTTCCAGTACTTAAAAATTATAGCCTGGAGCACTTCTGCAATCTGTCTTATTCATTCATAAGTGCTGTGATGATGTGAGTGGGTGCCAGCTGTGTTAGGGGAAGTAGGGCAATGCATGTGTAACATATGCCAGCATAGCTAGCTGGAGTTTGGTAAAGAATTATGTCATTTGAATATCAAACTGGTTTGTACAGATGCTTGTGTTAAAATTTATTTGTAAAGTTGCTTGTGTTAAAATGTCTTAACAGTAGGCCCTGCTGGACAGAAAAGAAATATGCATGTATGTCAGACTGCATTGTTGTAACTGATTAAATATATATCTTTTAACAGAGAATACTGGAAGAGAAAGGGTTAAGCTCAGCCTAGCTAACCTTAAGAAAAATAGCCTGAAATTAAATGACTTGGTTTAGGCCATAAAGATTTTATCTCACAGGTCTGAATGCAGCCAGAGACACAATGTCTGTGGAAAGCCTTTCTGCAGAAAGGGTGGAAGTGTTGGAATTGTTTTATAGCTTCCATATGCTGTATTAATCCTTAGCAAAGTTATATGTGTGTTTTGTGACACATCTTTGCCAAATCCTGGCTCAAATACTAGTGAGGCTGTAGTGTGGAAACCACAGAGTCAGGTGACCAGATGAGATGTCATTCTGTAGCCAACACTGAAATTGTATTTGAATACTAGTGGGAGATGTGATAGATGCACTCTCTCTTGGACCTGACAACAAAAACACTCATCCACCTCATCTTGGCTTGCTTTAGTAAGTAACTAGGGAACATTAATTCTTCAGTCAGTTAGAAAATATAGTGAGATTAGCTAAATATTGTTTTCCTGTGTCTGTCTGAGTTTTGCCATCTGTGTTGTTTTTATATTTCCTGTAAACTGAAACTGTGGTGTTTATTGTAAATAAATATTCAGTATTTTCATGTTTTCTATTTTATTATTTATTATTAAATATTCCTATACATTTCATTGTGTGTGGTCTTTCAGAAAATATTTAACCTTTAAGAGTAATTGCATTTATTTAGTGGCACTCTGGCTCCACATTCCTGAAAGTCTTGCTGCTTGGCCAAATATTACCATTTGTATAAGTATTAATTTTACAGAGAGTAATTGAGTAACCTGGTAAGAGCCTTAGAGGAGCTGGCTTTGGGTCTTCTGGTGGTAGTGTATTTTTACCTTATAGTCTGGGTGGATGTTGCAAAGCGGATAAGCTGTGCCAGCCTTTCCCAGGTGTGTGTGTGGGTGCGTGTATGTGTGTGTGTGTTTGTGTGTGTGTGTAAATCAAATCTGAAAGAGAGAGTGTGTGTGTGTGTGTGTGTGTGTGTGTGTGTGTGTGTGTGTGTGTGTGTGTGTGTGTGTGTGTGTTTGTGTGTGTGTGTGTGTGTGTGTGTGTGTGTGTGTGTCAGCTACTTTGAACAGGGATGCTGAAAGCACTGATTTCACAGAAAGGGTGGTGGAGGACTTAGCTTTGAACACCCAGCTAAGGATTGAACTCTATAACTGTGTCAGTGAGGAGTCTTATTTGGGGCTGGGAGAGAAAGCCCAGCCTCAGGACTGGAGTGTGCATTCCCTTTGTGCTCTTAAGGGAAATTGTACTTTGTGCAGATGGCTGCATCTGAAAGTACTGTGTATGTCTACTTTTGTCCTCAGTGAATGATCACTAGCAGTGTCAGTGGTGAAGACTGAGGCTCCTTAATCAGTGATCCTGAGGAGGGACATCACAAGTGCATTTTTTAAAAATGACTGTTCCATCTTTAATAACAAGGAACTAAAAGGCTTTAATATCTATATGTTGAATATGTTCTCTAGATTTGTATGCTGTAGTCTGCAGTACTTTGCTCCATATATCCCTGACAATGTCACATCTTTCACTCATAGGCATATAATCAGCTTCTGGCATTTGGCATTTGCAACAAACATCTGTTTGAGGATGTCTTCTACTTCTAAGCCTCATGTGAAAATTGCCAAGTGTGATTCATTTTAAAGAGCCAGCCTAATTTTAGTCTTTAAGTATGTTGCCCCATGTGTTTTCATTTATCTCTTGGCCCCTCTATTTATTTCATTTGTTCCTCTGACTGAAACATTGTAATGACACTTCCAGCTTCTATAACCTATATAAATAAGACTATTTAAGTTTTCTTCTTAATATGTTTTAATTCTTATGAATTATAGCCTCACTGAAATTGTATTTCCTCTTGCCCTATGTTTATGCAATGCCTGATGCAGTAACATTTGAATCTGTATTCTGCAAGTGTTACTACCATGGAAACTTGTGGCTTGGGTTCTACCTGTTGATCTCCTTATAAGTAAATAGGTAGTTTACTAGACATGCAGTTTAGAAGACCATTGCAAAGCTTAGTCCAACCCAGTTTCCTAATTGTACCAGTAAATCCTGCAATTACAGGAAGCAGTTCATTAACCTCAGCCCTCTGTGCTAACTTTCAGAATAAATAAAAATACAACTCCTCCACTCCTTCAACACCTGGACCACTGAATATACGAAACAGGAACACAATCACTGTAGGTTTGAAAAGTTCTTTAATTCTGGTACCCGCCTTCTCCTGGAATACATTTTACACACTCAAACACCACCCTTTTATATCATGTCTAATTGAATTATTGGTGCACATTCCATTTAATTTAATTACCTTCATTGTTAACACAACCATAAAACTTGCATCAAAAACACCATTTTTTCTTCTCAGTAACAACATTTCAAACTCCACTTCTTTTCATTATTTCAGACTTCTTTAAATTTCTATGAACATTTATGTCCTCAAATCCTTAAAATAATCTTAATATTTTTAGAATAAATAAATACTTGGACAAAAAATCATCACATTTATAAATATTCTAATTTTTGGTTTTTCTGAACTAATACTATTAATACAATATACACTCTACCTGTTCTTGTTATTTTTCACTGAAATTTTTCTATAAACATTCAATAATCTCTGAACACTATGTCCAAACAGTTGAGTTTAAATTTCCATGTTTAACCCATTAGGGAACATAGTTTTACAGTTAATGATGAACCTAGATTCCATTTGTAACAACCTTTCACGAAATGCTGCCTCATTATTAGATGTATTAGGTCTACCCAACACACTAAATACAAAATGTACCTCACAAAAATGTTTTCCTACCGGACTTTCCATTCTTTTGTGTTTTATATCACCCAAATGTTCAAGGATCCTGAGCTTCACCTTCCTTGTTGTTTGTCCAATGTACCATTTCTGTTGCACATCCACATCCTATGATGTATACTACCCCGTGGAATTGCAGTCGTAGTATTCTTGGGCCCTATATCTGACATCATTGATTCTAGTGCCATCCAAACTTTTTACCCAACTGCAAACCTTGCAATTTCCACATCTAAATGTTCCCTTTCTAATACTCTGTCTTGTAGTACTACTTTTCCTAATGTTGAGAATTTCCTTTAGATTAGAATATCTGCTGTAAGAAAATATGACTTTTGATGGAAAAAATTTTCCTAATCTGTCATCTTCACAAATAATGTGACAGAATCTCATCACAGCCTCCCTTAATGTCTCTGAAAATTGTGAATATCTAGTTACAAAAAACATCATATCACCAGACCTATTTTCCCCCAAATCACAAGAACTGGTGGTGTTTGAGTGTGTAAAATGTATTCCAGGAGAAGGCACAAACCTACAGTGATTGTGTTCCTGTTTCGTATATAACTTTCAGAATAATTTAGGCCTGCAGACCTTAAACTTATATGCCCACTCTTGGGAGTCCAATGCACAAAGGATTCCTGTAAGACTCAGAAGTGAACCGGGCAGCTTTAGGTCTTCAGTCTAATGTTCTTCCAACTCAGGTATATCTCCTTATATTTAATGTATCCTTGTCTATCCTTATTCTGTAAATATGACCAGTAAAGTATATTCGTATCCACCCAGTTTATTCAAAAAAGTTGTTGACTCTCAATCATGGTTAAGTATGATTTGCAAATTCTGTCCAACAGATCCATATTGCAATTTCCATTTAATCTACCTGTTCCTCAATAACAATTCCAGTCTTCAAACACTCCCAGATCCCCAAATCCATTCTGTTGCATCCCTCCACATCTTAGCTTAAAAGCAAGTTTCATTCCAAGTTCCACCCAGAACCATATAAGATAGGGATACATTTCAGCTGTAAGCACCTATCAGACTACTGCTGCTTTACAGCAGTCTAAGGTGTTAGGGAAACCAAACCCTCCTTTAGCATTAGGGACAATAAGCTTAATTCTACTTATCCTTGGTACCCATTTCAGCAAAAAAAAAAAAAAAATGCCATTCTGAAATTTATTATGATATGTGGTATGTATAACTTATGGTAGGTGGTGGATTAAAAAGAGAAGTTTGAACAGGACCGTCATTTTCACTGCATTAATTTTGTATACCACTGACAAATTTTAAAGTCTGCCAGATACCCATCTTCTTCCTAAATATCACATTAAAATTTAATTCCAGCTGCTTATTTCTATTAACTACCATATAAATACAAAGATATTGCCATTTCTCCATCACTACAAATGGCAAATGTATCTCACTTGGAGTTATTCCCTCAGAAAATTGGTTATTTGGTGGGAAAACTACACTTTTGGCTTTTTTATTGTTAACACTGAGCTTTTCTGAAATTGGCCCATGATACTGACACAGCATTTGAAGAGTTCTTAATGCAAAGCACCTCATCTTGGCAGTGTAAACATAACCATTCTCAAGTAATGGTATGTACCACTTCCTCAATGTATGAGTAATATCCTCAGCCAATAGTACTATCACTAATATAAATAAGAATGGGGACAAGATGCAGTTGTGTTCCTTTGTAATGGACACATACCTCTGAACTGTCCAGATTTTCGCAAAAGGTCCACATTTTTGCTTCATATTATTGGTCTGTTTGTGGATTTCTGTGAAATCATTGATGACTGAAGTCACTAAATAATGTCAGCAATTTGAATTTCAGACTTCACATCCTTCAGAAAATACATCCTGTTGCAAAAACAGTTATTCTACCAACTTTCTACAATTGTAAGAGCAATAATTAAAACTTGCCCCTGATTCATGGCCCTTGTCACCCCATTTTTTCTGGGTTTGTTCAGATTTCTTGCTCTAAGAAGTTGAGTGGTATGAATGGACAACATGGTGAAAAAGTACCATTAGTAGATGCTCTAGTTATAGGCACATTATATAGGAACATGAACTGCCTAATAAATCAAACTTTTCTTATAACTTTCCAAACATATTGCCATTTAACTGTATCAAAAGTATTTTACTATCTAATAGGATAGCCGCCCTTAGTTCTATAGTTGAGACACTTAGCTCTTGCATAGTTAAACTGAATTTGGATCACCTATTCTACCTTGTATAAACCCTTGTTGCTTATTTTCTGTTAAGTACCTTCTCACCTTCTCCATGAGGTTTGCTAATATGTTAGCATAAATATTCCCCTCTAGTGGCAGAAGTGATATAACCTGATAATGCATCACATCTGTAGTATCTGTGCCTGGTTTAGGTATTAAAACAAAGTTTACCAGCATGGCAGAATCGGGGAGCTGCCCCTTTCCACAGCTTTAAGACAGAACTTCTGTAATTGCAGCATTAGAAAGGATTTACATTTTTAGATAAGTCAGCTGTCAAGCCATCATGGCTGGGTGCTTTATAATATTTAAATGTTTTACTTCAACAGGTGCTACCAATTTTTTTTTTGTAACGATAGATATTACTGATTCAGTTTTGTAACAGCACATATGCTGAATGGTAACAGGTTGTGTTACTTCTTCATCTCTTCATCCTTGCAATCATATCTTGTTCCCCTGGACTAGCAGAAATTAAGTGTTATGGTGAGTGTTTTGCTTTCTCTTGCATTACTTAATTGTACTCAGATTGATGCTGTTACCATGGATACAAAGGTTCTAGTTCTGGTCTCATTTTTATTTATTTCTACATCATCTCAAGTTGTTTATTTGTTTCCACTTTCTGCTTGATGTTTTCTATCTACCCAGAACAAATGGGAAAAATAAAAACTCATATTCCTGTTTAGCATGCACAAAATATGCTAAGTAGGCTCAAATCTCTGCCTATATTAACTTTTTTAGATTGAGTGATATCAGAAAATGTAAATATCTGTCTTTTATTCTAGTCATCCACTCTAATAGACTATGATTGCTATAAATACTAAAGGGTTTACACCATAAATAGCTTTATAATTTCTTTGCTTCTCCTTTTATTACTGTCTTCTTCTTCCAATAGTTGAATTCATTTTTTTTTTCTTTCTTTTTTTCAGTTTTGCGATGATGTACAAAATCAGTTGTGTCTCAGAAAATACTGCTTCCATGCCTACTTTTGAAACATCAGTGCATAATTTGAAGGGTCTACTGAAGCCTAGTTAGCCATGACAGGTTTACTGCAAAGCAATGTTTTATGTATTCTGAAGCTGTTTCACACTCAGCAGTCCTGATTGTGGTGATCGCTTTGCTTTTTCAATCAATGTAACAACATGAGGAATGAATCATAATTAGCAGCTGTGTTATCACTGCTCTGACTCCGTTTCTGTAATACGATTTGGATAGTGCTGAATTCCATCTTCCACCACAAATCCTACCAAGTTTGCCACAGACGTGGCAAATTTTGCTATGGCTCTGCATGCTACTCTGTGGTTTTAGTAAATGTGCTACCAACAATATAAGCCAACCCTCCCCCCTTAAATGAACAACTATCATTCGTTGAAATGTAACCAGAATGCTAAGCAGTCGGAGTGGTATTCAGCAAAAATGAAATAATCCGAATGGGTACAAAAAGTTATCAAATGTTTCAAGCTTTATAATAGCTGGTGCAGAGGATTAAGCCACTGATCTCTTAATGTGAGGGCTTTATTCATTCCACCTTAATTTGCCTACTACATTACTCTGAGCAAGTCACTAACCAGACGGTGTTCTAGGATTGTCCCTGACAAAGGACACTTGTATCCAGTGGGCTTACCCAGTTAACAAATGTCTAAAAAAACAGCACTTCAGCTAAAGCATGATGGAGCACAAAAAGCACAAAATACAAGTATAGATTGAGGAAAGCTCCAGTTAGGTCTGTTGTTGCTTGTGTCATCACTTCATAGCAATGAATCTGTCAAAAGTGATATCATAAAGTGGACTGAAATCCAAGCATAACTGATTTTCCAGCACTAAGCATATCCTGTCCAAAACAATAACCTTTAATTAACAAGAATGAGCAGTTTCTTCTATTCAGAATATGTATTTCATTCTGAAGAAGCCTGTAATCTGAATAGATGAAAGAGCCCAGTCTTGTTAATTAAAGGTTATTATTTTGGACAGAATTTACCCAGTGTTTTTTCATCTGTGGATTTGCAATTTTAGAGGATTTTGAAGTACATGCTGATTTGCCATGGTGATTACAGAACCAGACCATTTAATGTTCAAGGTCTGTATTATGTCTAAGGCATTAATTCTTTAGTTCTGTTTTAAGGACTTCTAGATGAACTACTGGTATTCTAAGCTCATACAGACAGTGTTTTGTATCAGCTATATTATGTGCTCATGTACCTACCTATATCCTGCAATGTCACTTTGAATAAAAACCGAGATATTTGGATATTAAGTCAGACATTACATCTTCCTTATCATTTAACTTAGAATTTAAGCATATATTGTGAGTCTAATTCTAAAATATGAATAAATTTGTATGATATTCTTTACATGTAGACTGCTTTGGGGTCCCTACATTGATGAAACACTTTTCTCAACCCACCTGCTGCAGTACTTTAAATGACACTTGCAGACATAATATTTTATAGAAAGATTGCATTTATAATAAAACTTTACTACCTGCTACCAATTGTTATTACTTCATTGATCAGTCATGGTACTGCAGTTAGATATCCTGATACCTAACAGTAACAACCGTAGCTTGTACTATTAATTTTTGAACTGATGCATTTTTATTATGTGTTTCCAATAATATTTCATCAGTATTGTTATTTTACTGGTCCTTTATTGCCATCTAATAGATCTTGTAGATTATTTCCATAAATTATCTGAAGATGACTCAATCCAGTGAATATCTGAGGAGTTTTCTGCAAGATAAAGAAAGGGCAAGATTGCCTCTGGATACCTGAAAACATTATTAACGTACAGCAAATATATGTCAATGGTTCCCAAACATCAACAGACTTTGTTAAATACTGTGGCATATTGGCACTGCCTTCAGAAGAGTTCAGAACATTTTTCCATGAAAAAACACTAACTTAAACAACTTTATCAACCAATAACAATAGACAATCAATTTAACAATTAATTAACTAGGAAAAACCTATAAAACTAAATTAGATACTTTCAATTAAATTCCATATCCATTCCCCTAGGATACAATGTATTGTATTGCAAAATATAAATAGATGGCTTATATAAAATATAACATTTTCCTTTATACATGAATTATCACCAAATGTAAAATGCACACATTCAAGAACAGTCATTTAAAAAATATCAGGATTGCTATTGTGATAATCCCTAAAATGTATTGCTACAGGATTTTAGACTGTAGCTGTCTCTGATATGTTTCCTCATTTTACATTTAAATGGTATTTTAGTTTTTTTTGTGCATATTAAATTACATTGACACTTTAAGGCAAAAATTAAACCATCTGCATTACGTATATATCTCTTATTTGATACAAATTTACTATTGTTCATTCTTTCACAACTTTTTGTCAGGTACTTACAGGTACTGCATTTTCTCCAGGGGTAAGCATATCTCTCAACTGTAGAATTTTGCTTCATATTTTTTGGTCTGTTCCTCATAAAATTGGTGTTTTATTCTGGGAATTTACTGATGAAAAAAGTCACTAAATAATGAAATACATATGTGTTTCATGCTTCAGATCCTTCAGAAAATACATGCTAATACAAATCTTGTTATTCTAGCAACTTTGTAAGTTTATAACAGCAATATTTAACATATTTCTCTTTTTTTGGGGCCTTTGTTCCCTGTTATTATACAGTGGATATAAAAAGTGCACACACCCCTGTTAAAATGGCATGTTTTTGTGATATAAAATAATGAGACCACAATAAATTATTTCAAAGCTTTTCCTACCTTTAATGTGACCTATAACCTGTGCAATTCAATTGAAAAACAAACAAATCTGTTAGGGTAAACATTGTATAGGTCTGCACACCCTTAAACTAATACTTTGTTGAAGCACCTTTTGATTTAATTACAGCATTCAGTGTTCTTGGGAACACACCTGCCATCAATTAAAGAGATTCTGATTAACCCCAATTATACCATGACCCCCCCATTAATATTCCAAAACGTGCACGCTGATTGGCCAGCGTGCACGTTGTAAATCGACTTATACTAATGGAAAAAGGTCCGGTCGCCCGGACTTTTTCCATTAGTATAAGTCTCTTTTAAAACACTGTCTCGCTATGTTAAAAGAGTTTAACATAGCGACACAGGTTTAAAAAAAGCAATGGAGATCTCCATTGCTTTTTTTAAAGCTGTCTCGCTATGTTAAACTCCTTTAACATAGTGACACAGTGTCTAAAAAGCAACGGAGATCTTGCTTTCTCTGTTGCCTTTTTTTAAACCTATCTCGCTATGTTAAATGGGTTTAACATAGCGCGACAGCTTTAAAATAAGCAACGGAGATCTCCGTTGCTTATTTTAAAGCTGTCTCGCTATGTTAAACCCATTTAACATAGTGAGACAGGTTTAAAAAAAAAAAGCAACGGAGAAAGCAAGATCTCCATTGCTTTTTATTGTTTCGCTGTTAAATGGGTTTAACATAGCGCGACAGCTTTAAAATAAGCAACGGACATCTCTGTTGCTTATTTTAAAGCTGTCTAGCTATGTTAAACCCATTTAACATAGCGAAACAGTAAAAAGCAACGGAGACCTTGCTTTCTCCATTGCTTTTGGCCACAGCTCTGATGTACTGCGTAGGCATGAGCAGTACATCAGAACTGCCATGGATACCAGACAGCTGCGGAAGGGCAGCAAAGAGGCATTATACAATGCCATTATTTAAGAAAAGTAATTATTTCTTTTCTTAAATAATGTCATAGTATAATAGCAATAACCCACTTCTGGGTGTGGGTAATGCGGGATTTACCCACGGTTGTCTTTGTTTGGTCCCTCGGGCTTCACCCTCGGGACCAAACCACTCCAACTGTGGGTAAATCCCGCATTACCCACACCCAGGCGTGGGTTATTGCTATAATAAAGTTCAGCTGTCCAGGTAGGATTTTCCTGACATTTACTCAGTTGCCTGCTACAACAAAAGCCATGGTTTGTAGAGAGCTGACAAAACATCAAAGGGATCTCATTGTTGAAAGGTATCAGTCAGGAGAAGGGTACAAAAAAATTTCCACAGCATTGGCTATACCATGGAACACAGTGAAGACAGTCATCAAAAATTGGGGAAAATATGGGACAACAATGACATTGCAAAGAACTGGATGTCCCTCCAAAATTGATGAAAAGACAAGATGAAAACTGGTCAGGGAGGCTGCCAAGAGACCTACAACAACACTGAAGGAGCTTTAGGAATTTCTGGCAAGCACTGGTTGTGTACTACATGCTACAACAAACAATTCTCTATACGTCTGGACTATGGGGTAGGATTGCAAGATGGAAGCTTTTTCTTACACAGAAAAATATCCAGGCCCAGCTAAAATTTGCAAAACAATACATCAAGTCTCCCAAAAGCATGTGGGAAAATGTGTTATGGTCTGATGAGACCAAGGTTGAACTTTTTGGCCACAATTCCAAAAGGTACGTTTGGTGCAAAAACAACACCGCATCACCAAAAGAACACATCCCCATGGTGAAGCATGGTGGTGGCAATATCATGCTTTGGGGTTGCTTTTCTACAGCTGGAACTGCGGCTTTAGTCAAGGTGGAGGGAATTATGAACAGTTTCAATTACCAGTCAGTTTTGGCCCAAAACCTTCAGGCATCTGCTAGAAAGCTGAAGATGAAGAGGAATTTCACATTTCAACATGACAATGACCCTAAGCATACATCCAAATCAATAAAAAAATGGCTTCACCAGAAGAAAATCAAAGTTTTGGAATGGCCCAGCCATAGCGCAGAACTAAATCCAATAGAAAATCTGTGGGGTGACCTGAAGAGGGCTGTGCACAAGAGATGCCCTTGCAATCTGACAGATTTGGAGCACTTTTGCAAGGAAGAGTGGGCAAATATTGCCAAATCAAGATGTGCCATGCTAACAGACTCCTACCCACAAAGACTGAAAGCTGTAATTAAATCAAAAGGTGCTTCAACAAAGTATTAGTTTAAGAGTGTACAACTTATGCAACCAGCTTATTGTACATTTTTTATTTTTTATATTTTTTCCCCTAACAGATTTGTTTGTTTTCCAATTGTATTGTACAGGTTATAGGTCACATTAAAGGTGGGAAAAGTTTTGAAATGATTTATTGTGGTCTCATTTTTATATTACAAAAAACTGGCATTTTAACAGGGATATGTAAACTTTTTATATCCATTGTAGGTTTTGACAAGATGTCTTGCGCTAAGGGGTTGAGAATTATGGGTAAGTACCCTTGTTCTCTTTCAGTACTAATCCAATATTGTCAAGAGGATGGTTTTCTACCAAATTTGTAATAAAGTATCTCCTATATTACATCCTCATTTGAATGAAATTTAGGAGTACCATACACTACATCACCAAATAATTTAATATCTTGAATTAAAAATTTCCGGCACTTTTTAAAAATCTCCACTAATCTTTCTGAAAAAATATTATATACTGCAGCATGATATACTTCTTCTTTAACCATATGCAAATTGTTCCTCTCTTTGATATTTATAATTACTACTTATAAAGGAAAGATCATTCTTAGATATGCTAATTACTTTATAATGTGCATTCATAACTGCAGACTCAGCATATTTTCCATACAGAAACATTTGCATTGTTTATTTTGCTTATTTCAAGTAGTCCATATGGTTACTACATAATCTCCATATCCATAAAAAACTCTCCACATGGAGGTGAAGACAACAAATGTGAGGGGGGGGTGTTGTCTCCTTTCTATAAATCCAAGTATGTATATGTTGACAGACCTTTCCATATAACTTGATATTCAAAATGTCAGTAGTAATTAATGACATTCTACCATGAAATGATAAATCAAGCCCATTATTCTGTAAATATTCCATAAAATAACAAGCCACAGTTGTTTTTGCCACCCTTACATATAAAAATTAAATCATGTATATATCTATAATATTGCACTACATACTTTCCATAAAACTATACCCAAGCATATATTCTGTTTCAAGTAAACCCATGACAATATTGGCATACATGGGTTCAAACAGAGCACCCATTGCAGTACCTTTAATCTGCTGAAATGTCCTCATTGAAACTAAAAATATATTATTCAAGCAGAAATAAACTAGTTCCACAATATAATTTGTAACAGGGTTATCATCTAAAAATAATTTAAAGCCTCCACTCCTTGGCCATGTTTTATATTACTATATAAGTGTTTCACATCCAGGACTATCCAATACATAAACTTTTACCAAATTAGGTGGTTTATTTTGCCCATACAATTCCAAGTGTCTCCAGTATAAGATGGTAATTTAATCACATACAAATATTCAAGTAAACACAAACCTATATCGATAATAAAATATTTACAAGC